>NW_019214011.1:300756-359404 GCF_002532875.2 Varroa jacobsoni
CATGAATAGATATCGATGGATACACAGATAGATAGATAGATAGATATCGATGGATACCTCGGTTCGATAGTTTATGGATAACTATATTGTCATACCTCTCCTTTAATTGAATCAACGGTGCGCTTAATAGAAATAAGACCCAGCTGCGACACGTACGCTGATTTTTATTATCATTGTTGTTATAAGAAGAGTGAAAGCCAGCCGGTATTATCGCGACTGGTAGGAAGTGTCCCGCCAGTAATAACCGGCCATGAACTCAGCCCCCCTAAGCCATTGCTGACGACGACGACGCCAGCAAGAACAATCGCTCCGCAAAACGCCGATAGTGGAATAACGATTCTTTCTACAGCAGAACGCCAACCGAAACAAAGATAGATCTTGATCGTGTTTCTCAGCTGGCAACAGTCGCGATGGAACGCGACAAGCCACATCGCTGTCGTAATAACAATTATATCACTGCCACCCTACTTCCATTACTGTTATCCCAGCAGTGAAAGTTAACTTTTGGCTATTTTTTATTTAGCTTTAATCAGAGGTAGGAAATCGGCAGCATCCGAAGCAGAGGCAAAAACACCGTCATCAATTTAGAAATTAATGGCTGTTACCTGCTTTGAACGAGGAATACATTATCAGCGGAATACACTACGCGAGTGACATCTATGTGTATGCGCGTGAGTTACTTTGGAACCCGTCTCTCATTGAGGGAACGATGGAAATTGAAAATGCCAACGATCGATTTACAAGCTCTCACAAGCCTTAAACGAATCCGTTTATATCGGATGGACTGAATGGTGCAGGAACATTCTCGAAAACTATGAACTTGTGTTGTAGTAATCTGTTTATAGTTCGTTTGGTGACTAATTATGAAAGCAGTATCGAGAGGCAACGGCGAAGCAGGCAAACACGAATTGCAACGGGACATTATAATTAAGCAATCTCTTTTTCTGCTGATAACAGTACCGCCCTGAGGGCTATTGTCTTGTCGGTCCCAACTGCACGGTGGGGGCATTGTGCCACTGTAGATTAAAGAGATCTGGTAATAAACACACGAGGTGTGGTACTGGCGCGAAATGAGCAAGCAACAAACCTTGCTATCACAAAAGCGATTAGACTATTGTTTAGGACAGGATTTAATCATCACAGTTTTTTGCGCTTTATCAGCGGCCAAAATCATTTAGGTTGCAGATAACTACCTTTGGCTACAAACAAAATCACCTTCTGACTTTTTATAATTGTTTCATGTAAAGCAATACGTATCAATGCGATGCGAAACATCGGGAAGTTAGCACGTAATTTCAGACAAACAGGGAAACATTTGGCATTTAATCGATAGCATTCTGGATTCAGCCGGTCACTTATGATTAATGTAGTATGACGAAGGCGACTGATTAAAAGCTTCTTTCTTCTGCAGAGTTGTTACTGTGGCTCGTTATCGCTGTTCGCTTCATACGTGGCTTCTTGACTTCCTTCAGTCCTCAACCTCATCTGCAGCGACTTCAACATACGTGCTCAGTAGCAGCAAGGCTGCATTTTTAGCTGTCGCACGGTATCGCGTGCTACCGTTAGTTTTTCTTTTCGTAGTTTTACTTTCACTTGGTATCTTCAACGGCATTTCAAATGGTATTCAACGGTTTTTCATTCGACCACTGATCACCTGCTCATCTCGCGGCTGTGTTCTAATCCCTCTCTGGTGTGATAATTCGGAGCTTTCTCTTCGAGCTCTTTCCTAGACAGATAGAAGTCTATGCTTTTTTCTTCGGCTAGCACACTGCATTAAGCAGAAGGCAGAAACTGCGACGATTCTAACTAACCCGCGCCCTGAACGACAACAGAAAGATCACGCTTCCCTAACCTCATCGCTGCCGTTCTCTCGTACATACGCTGTCGCTGAACGTACAAACGACCTAGAGGTCATCGTGTTTTACTATGGTATTGTCTCCTCTTTGTTCTCGATCAGCTGCCGGCCGCAGGCCCCTAAGGCCACGTAAACAACTTTACCGGCAATAAGAACAAACAGTAGCGATTTCACAAACGCTTGTACTAACAGTGCTGCCAACAGTGACGAGGTGTGATTTTATTTATTTTATTTTGACTGCGATCAATGCCACTCAAAAATACGGAAGGGAAGCATTGGTCGACGCTAGATCGGCGGGCAGGACCTACTGTACACGCTCAGATTACACGACAACAACAGCAGCAGCCGCCCCGCTGGAACAACAAAAGCCAACTTTATCGGACCATGGATTGAACGCTAAGAATTTTACTGCTCTATCTGTCATACAACGCCAGCAGCAACACTTGCCAGGCATACGACGTCACCATTTTCCCTGTACTATTCTTGGGACGTTCGACGACCAAATCTCAACAACGTATGTGTGCGCATATATAGGAATTGGAGAACACGTATAGGGGCAACATGATGTTATATGGCGATGTGCAAGTGAAAATTTCGGTTTATCGACCGCTCGACGCCGCCATCAATGGATAGAAGCAAACTGTCATCCGGCGTGTTCATTTACGATCTTTACCGAAAAAAGATAGGAGTTGTATTTTGCTTCGTGGCGAAATTATAGTCAACACGGGTACGTACTGGGAGATATTCTTTTAGCGGTGCAAAAGATTTATTTGATCTCGTATCCATTCATAAATGACGAGATTTTATAGCATATCGATGCTTCCCTACGTTTTCAGCAAACCTTCGGGAAAAAGCACTGCCCGAACTCAGAGTTGAATGCCATTTGGTGTAGTTCGCGGATACGAGACGATATGTTATTGGGGCGGGTCGTTTCGTTCATCTCAGACCGATCATTTTTCCACGAACCTTGACGAGAAGAAATAAAAAGCGGCTCTTTATTGAATATTATCAAACCAATTACAAGATTTAACGCGTTGACCTGGAATCATTGGATAGAACAATTGAATATATTTTCTTATTATTTTTTTCAAAGTACAATGGTTAACTTCAGTGATAAGATGGTGAGTTACTTCGCTTGCTACGATAAGGTTCGTGCAATCTCACAGGCAATATGACGGTTAGACGTAGGTGTTAGGCCTCCGTATTTCGTACCGAGTTCAAACAAACAGTGAATTATTGAATTAGGATCCTATTGACGCCACTGCTCTATATATATATATATATATATATATATAAAGACCAATTTTTACATCTTAATTACCGTCAAAATGATCATTACCCACAGTACGAATCATGGCAGAAACGCAAGCCGTTGGCGTTTGCCGGTGTTCATTGAATCATCGTTATTGCTATTAATATTCAGTCATAGTTTCCCATACGAGACAATACACCAGTTTAATTTCGTCTTTCGTAGTCTATGGCCATTTCATTTTTAATTCGTTCACTTACCCCTTCGAAACATGGTTACATAGTTAACGTTTAGCCCTTGCCTACGCACCGCTCGTGCGCGTTTGTGTTTGTCCGAAAAAGAAATCGATGGCCAGTTTTGTCTATGTAGATATGAGGCCTGGCGGTCACTTCGATGATTCCGTGTAATAGCTAATAGCTTAAAGAGGTCCAAAATACAAGGTAGCATGAAGACTATACGGCAACAGTGACAAGCAACAAACATCAACTGGAAGCGTTGAGCCTATGAGTAATCACGCGGCCAACCAGAGGTAGTACAGCCCCACGAGGGATCGACGCTTCTGCTACGCGCGGTGGCTGATTGCAGACCATCTTCATACACGAGCAGCAGCAACGGTGACGACACAACTACAATACTTTCTGTATGCGTATAATGACAGATGGCCGGCAGTAGTGTCTTAACGCCGGCTACAAATATGGCTGTTGGAAGAAGGACGCTAGTGGCCCGTAGTGATGTTATGACAGTTGTTGTGTCGTCTGTGCGAAGCAGCCCCGTAGCTCCGCTCCGATGTACGGCGGCAAGAGTGACCCACTAAGCCAGAGCCCGGGGCCATCCTCAGCGAGACATAACGCAGCGGAAAAACGCCAACTAGACGGAGACGGATAGAGCAATACAAAAAAGAGAGCCGAACGCCAGCCATTACCAGTAACATGGCACCGACAGAACTCACATCAATAGTAGCGGCAGCAGCTGCGGCGGAGGCAAGACATAGATAGCGTCCGACATTGACTGTTCCATGTTCCATGCAATGAGGCAGCAAGACGGAACGGATGAGAAAACAGCAGTAGCGGGATCAACGTATCGCACCTTCCTGCTGCTGTTGCCGCCGTAACAGCGTTCGTTAGCGCCGCGTTGACGCGAAAGAGATTTGCAGACTGCGGCCGTATCCAGCTACGTTTACATCGATAAGGAGTCAGGAAAATAACAGGATGGAAGGCAGCGTTTGACACCATCAAAGCTGTTAGCTGACAATGAGGATAGTGATCTAATTTTGTCTGTTTAGCCTATCTACAGCGCACACGGTATGAATGGATAAAGTAATTAATAAACGAGAGAGCAATAGAACTAGATTCAAGTTTATGGCGTCATTAGCGGCGGTAGCGACGCCAGCAGATGTGCTCAGTGTATTTTGGCTGTACTATAATGTAGTATCATTTTCTGGGTATACGTACACCAGCGTCGGTACAGGTCGGCTTTGAAGCAACGTTAAATTAAATCTGATCGAGCTATAGCTATTTACGATGAAGAAACGGAAAATAGGTTCGTAGCAATTGTGATGCGCTCTAAAACAATATTGGATTGGCTTATATATATATATATATATATAAGTACTGTAGTGATGAAGGAAATAACATAAGTGGTCTATTCTAGTTGGGTATTATGTGCTCGGTGAACGGATTTGGTGCTTGATGTTCAGGTGTCTGGTATTAGTTTGTCTGTCTAGTGCGTAGTAGCAGTGCCGTTAGGCCATAAATAGGCTTTACACGCCGTTAGATCCTAAATGTGATCGTAGCTTAATGGGGTGCGTACTTTAAGCCAGCTGCCGTTTGCCTTCCTTGAACACCCGAAAGAGACATACATCTGCTTAAAATGGGCAAAGCCCATTTAAACATGTGCTGTGTGCGCGAGTCGCGAGAAACGAACGAAATCGAATATGCGGTTTTTATACGTGCCCCTCTCCGGCGTACGCTGAAGGATTTGATACGAGCAAAGCCGCAGTGGCCGACAGTTAAAGGCTAATGGAAGGTATGATAAGATTAACATTACGATGAACCATGGCATCAACCCTTCTCGAGGCCCTCATAAGCAAAGCAAATAAGTAGAAAGGAAACAACTCGCTGAAGCTGAGGCAGACATAAAGAAGCAAAAAATGTCACCACTTTTTCTTCGACCCTCCTTTTTTTGACGTGCGGTACTAAGTTACAAGGCATCACTTCAGATGGGTCTGGCTGGGTTTATCTGGGTTTTCCTCAAACAGACCCATGAAGCTGCATAGCAATAATATGCTAGAGTAGCCAAATGCCTAAGGCTAAAATTTGGGCCAGCGGTGGCCGCATGTTCATGGTTATCATAGTAATACGCTCAAGAAGATGCGCATTATCCACCCAAAGCATGTTACCTTCTATATCCGGTCCCCCTTTAAGACCCCGAAATGATGCGGAAGCTAGAGCAGAACTTCCATATAAAGTTACAGCATATTTCGGGGGAAATGCTTGGGCCTCGGGTAGGTGTACTACCCTGGGAAGCAGCCTGCCGGATCCAGACAGTGAGTCAATAAATGTACCAATGATTCCATAAACAAAAGCAAGCACTCTACAGTGATCAATTACATAACCAGCTTGTGAAACCAAAGTCATTCTTATACTCAGACCATATTGTCATCATAGTGGAAGTACCTACATTGTGGTTAAAGTAACTACCTCATGTATAAATCCCGCTCTTAAAAAAATATTTAACATTTTATTTTATTAATAGCTAACACGCGGGGCTCCGGTTGCCTGCAGTAAAAATAACAATCTAAGGAGAGCATCTTGTAGTACTGAGAATAAGATCCAGTTATTATAAATTCTCACAGCAAGCTTAATAACTGAGCATGAGAAACTCAAACTCTAAGTTTGGCCAATTCTCGTGGATTACAACTGAGCAATCATTAGGGTTTGAGCCGTCTCACAATGGGGTGTAAAAAGTCGATATGGTGAAGTAAATTATAAACAACATTTTCGATTAAGGGTTACTCTCAGATTAAGGTGAGCGTGACTTCAGCAGCAGTAAACAAGGTTTCCCTGCTATTAGCAGAACACATCAAGACCCAATTTTATAATAAATATACTTCAATCATTTGTACACTAATTCACCTGTTGCTTCGCCCAGGTAGGGCTCGAAGCTATCCGAACGAATTTCAGGCTTTTTGTCAACTATCGTTGTAAGGCATATTCCATATTATCAACTTCTGCGAAAAGATATATGGGTTGTTTCTGTGGCCGCTGCTGCAATGCGTATGACCTACTTTAGTTTTGATTGAAACAATAAGCTGTTCATCTCTATGACTTTCGACTGTTCGACTTAATAAGCCCTGCAGTCGAATGTCCACTTTCAGCAAAGAGCTTGCATCGCGTCCCTCTTTCAAACTGTGGCATCTTACTACATGCTGTCTGTTTA
The DNA here is from genome assembly GCF_002532875.2 of Varroa jacobsoni. Lineage (NCBI taxonomy): Eukaryota > Metazoa > Arthropoda > Arachnida > Mesostigmata > Varroidae > Varroa > Varroa jacobsoni. The sequence goes on from NW_019214011.1 coordinate 307,299, forward strand.
TACAAGTCTGAGAAACTCTACTGCTGATGTTCCCTCGGGCAAAAATAAAGTGTCTCAACTAACGTGTATAGAATACTGCTACATTTATCCCTTCCTAGCTACCTATATGATGGCTGTCTTGAAATTGGCTATGTTTAACATCAGACTTAGGTAGACGATAGCAATTAGAAGACGGCTGATCCGCACCTTCAGCTTGATTGATTTTGCGGAACAGTTGGGTCTTCAGAACGTCGACGGCAGTGGTCGTATCACACCTGATTTTGTGTTCGCGTTTGTAGAACTGTTGGACACGTTAGATTGAAATTCGCAGTACATTTAATGTAGTCTATAACAGGAAGAGTAGGTTTTCGAGAAAACAAACACGTTGGCACTGTGACAGTTCAGAGGCAAGGGCAAGCATCGAACAAATCGTAAACAAAAAAACCCAATTCTATAGAAATATACTGACAAAAACAGCCCTATTGGAAACATTTGGACTTACTTTGGCCAAAGCATATCCAAAGAGTGATCAAGCCGAAAACAGCGGTAACTTTAGAGGAAACTCCGCTCTATCTATTAGTCTTATATAGCTTGACTTATTATTATATTTGCAGATATATCCGTGCCGTTATGACTAGTATGCACGTTGAGAACCTTAAATTAGACAGTGAGATTCGACCTGTAGTATCATTATTTGTACGACTTGTATTTCTTCCTGGTAAATGATGCCGACTATACACGAAGTATCGATTTCACCTGAACCGGATGTACAAACTATGTCCTTAAGATACAGCCTCCGTCATTTCCTTCACATTTTGTATCGAGGATATTTAATTGTAAACCGGCCCGTTTTTCCGTTATTCTTACCATATTTTTTTAGACCTAATATAACATGGAGTGCTTTTAGTTCTCTGTACTTAAGATGCATTAGCTTTAGCCTTTATTACATGAAAGCGCTCGGCATGTATAACTAAATTAGACTATAGATGATGCTTGGCATGTTGGACCCATAATCATTTGCGATTTTTCATCCCATCCCAATCTTTCTTTTGCCGTTGCGATACAGCCGAGTTGGCACCATATTTCAGTAACGTACTCGCCTACTTCCATTAATTTATGTCATTGCTATTTCGGGCCTGCCTACACCATACGCGCGATAATAGCATTTTGTTCTTACGGCGATGCTTCAAGGTGTCGCCGTTGTTCCTGTAGCTTAGACGATTTTTTTTTACTTCAGTTTCGCTATGATTCTACTTTTCTCTTCCAGTGATTTTCACTATACTCAACTGCTACTGCTGGTAGAGTACCAGGGTGGTGATGCCCCTTCCGCAACTATTATTTGACTTGCCCCCTCTCCCTCCCCCCGAAAACGCCAGCTCTTTTTTACAATTATTTTGTCCCCCGAAAGCAGAAATATCAGACTGAACAATCGTTGGTCGGTCGGTCGGTCGGTCGGTTTCTAGCCTCTTTGGTTGGACTGACAGCGGTCGCTGTTTCTCCTCGTTCCGTTTGCCCAATAAAACATTATCGCCCCAAGCTACGCCACACCACACGATTAGGTACAGTGTATCATCGCGCAGGACAAAGCAGTGCTTTCCCAAATCACAGCGGTAGCAGTCGTACGATAAATACGTGGTTGGTCGTTGAGACAATGTGTCTGCTGCTCCGCTCGAGCGTCACGCGATGGCAAACACGAGCCATTGGCAAACGCCACAGCCGCTGAATTCGGCATCGTCTTCACTGTGGCTATTATTGACGTCGTCATCCTCGTCAACGACTATAGAAAGACCTTTGCCACTGCCGTAATATTAACAATGGCTAAAGCAGCGACCGCAGCCGTTTAAGCGTCATGCGCTCGTTCGCCTATTGAGCGTAGCGATGCGAGTGGCGATAGGATGACTTCTCTGTAGAAGCCGCCTGTAATTAAGTGATGAATCGAACACGAATTCACTATCTTTACAATTTTCTTCCGCGAACGACTGCAGAAGCAAGCGGAGCAATATCAACGAGACCAGGAGCGTACAGCAACAAAAATACCGCCGCCGCCCAGTAGCGACCGGGAATTTTCTATCTCTTAACCATCATTACGTTCTCGAGGTATCGCGTATCTCGAGGCCTACGTCCATCTAAAAATGGCACAGCCTATCGATTGGTCAGCCAATCGGTCAACTACTGTAGGACGCAAAGGCCGAAGCTTCGAAAAGGAAACGTCACTCTCTGTCAACGATCGATCGTGGTATAGTGCTACTGTTCCTATCGGCATTACAATTGCTTCTTGTTTTTGTCCTAGTATGGAAGATGCGATCAGCATTGTACAGCAGGGTAAAAGGAGTAAGGGCTAGGGGGCTAGAAAGAATAACTGTTTCGTTTCTATCCATCTGATCATACAATAATTGTCCTTCTAACGGTGATTGTCACCACTGCCGAGTCGCCTTGCTACTGTCAGGCTTTATCGCTGTCTGCCGATTCGCGCTGTTGCGGGAAGTTCCTGTTGAGGGAGCTGGCCCTGGAGGAATCGCCTACCGTCAAAACGATAATAATTTGTCGCCACATAACGGTCAAAAGAGACAGCGTCGGCTACAGAGATTATCATCAGAGCGTATCGTCATATATGTAACACATCGAATAGCCATCATCCTGTAATATTAAAACAAAACGAAGCTGGACCAAGCCAGGGTTGCATTTCGTCACAATCATGCTCGTTCGGCAGGCTATGTGTACCGTTTACGGAAACCTGCACTTATTTTCCTTGTTATTTTACTCATTGGAATACAAAGTTCAACGAGCTGAAGACTGCTGCGAAATTGCAAACGCAGAAACAAGCCATGATACAATAAAGTGATCATTTGCAGTGTCATAGTCGATGAGGCGATGTGCTTTGTGAAGTGCAACGGACATGTCCACTCACCGGAAGGCGCGCATAGGCGTCAACTGTGAGTTGTAATGATGGCCAACCAAGGCTGCTTGTATATTTTGAGTGCTATAGCAGGTAAAAACTTGAATTTTTCTTGCCATGCACGTGATAGCCAGCATCTGCTGGAGTAGTTCAGTGTACCTTTTCATCACTGATCAACAACGGACGATGGTAATATTGAAAGCACGATTGAAAGATAGAATTTAGCTTTTTTTTTTTCTAAAGTAAGTTAACATTCTGACTTAGGTACCACACGCGTGGTTCTATGGATCCCACAACTACTTAATGGGACCCTGCACAGCGGAAAGTTTCGAGTTTTACGCCCGGCATCCCCGTTAGGCATTCCAGCAGATACACAGAGGGCTGATAAATTGATTATCCACTAAACTGTCACGGGAACAGACACCGAAAAACGCATCGTTCCGAAAGAGTACTATTTCGGCGTAAATCACACGAACGATAGACGTGTGCTCTTTGCTCATTAGTTAACTGTTAAATAGATTGTATGATTAATACGACACGCGTTGACGTAGCCAGAAACTGCTAACGCATTTACCTAAAGCGTAGTTACGTACCTTCGAGGTGAAGAACGCCAAGACGCAGATTAAGTGAACCCCGATGTAGAGCTGCATCTTCTAGTCGTTCAGTCTGTAATTGAAAATCAAAAGCCAACCAGTAAGGCTTTTTTGGTCAAAAAAATTCGTGCTGATTACTCAAATCCAATAGGAGGATAGACGAAAACAGTTTGGGATAGAAATAGTACATTTTTTACTTGGACGAATTGTCTACTGTTTATGAATCGTGGGCGAAACTCGAAGTAGCCTTATATAGCAGACTCTTTCGGAAGTAGTATATTAGCCGTCTAACCACCGCGTCGACAAATTGGGACAGGAAGCTGACAGACAGGTCACCGAGATTGCAGTTTGTCCTTAGAAAAGACGTTAAGTTAGTAAAGCTCCATAGACGACAAGCTTTGGGAAAAATTAAGTAAGAGCAAAATAGGAGCAACTAATTACCAATTATCGAGTGATACAATTTGTTTGATCAAACCGTTACGAAGTGTCAGCAACCGTCAAACAGTTGGTAACGGATCAACCGAAGAACATGTAACTATTCAGCTATATGCAGAAGTCAATAACAAATTCTGCAGTGAAAAAAAGGAACCGTCTTTCGGGATTTGTTAGAAACGTTCCACGGAACAAAAATCCGACAAGATGTAGTTCTCTTAAGGAATGTCTACGTGTTGTCTTTCAATGTTTTTAATAGAATATTAGTTATTTTTTTATTTTTATTTACAAACTTTGTCTTTTCAAGTTGGCCAAATTGACAGCGTAAATTTGGCTCTGTCCTTATTGTTGTTTCCACAGTCTCAGTTGTCGATATCTTTATTAGGTTCCTGCTCGTTTGGCATCATACACAGACAAGGCAGTCCATGTTAACTACTTCGTAACTTTTTTGTGATTCTCATTCTCCATTGTTGACAAGTTCATGTCGCTTTGTGACATGGTATCTTAGCTTTTGTTATTTGTATTGTGTTGACAAATTGACAGGGTCCCTCCACGACTGCGCTGACTTTCTATCTGTGACTAAATAGAGTGGCTTGACATATCTGAGCCAGGCGGACTGTGGCGCGTGCCCTCATCATAACGGACTAAGTGTGCCTTAGTATACAAGAGTATCACGAAATATGAACTAGGCATTCGATAGTATTGGCTACGTTAACGGAACACGACGAACATATTGAAACAATTACCCGTCAATTTTGATATTAAAATACGCAGCGGATAATGGTGTTGCAACCTTGCTAACCCCCACATAGGACGATCAGCTCGTAACCCCGGAGTAATCGTACAAACAGAATACCAGAACTAACAGATTCAAGGGTTTATTGAGACGCGCTCAAACGCACCGATAACGACAACCAAAGCGAAAACCTCTCAACCGAAACAATTGTAGTATAATCAATAAATCATCTATACCAGCCGCAGACGCGCTTAACCAAAATCTAGTGTTTTAGGCCTCGCGAGAGCCGAACAACTATACAAATAATGATAAGGAATCAACAATAATATCGTCGCTTGGTCTGTCCGCTTTTGAACCGATCTGAACCGGGAAACTGGGATTGGTAGGTACGCTGCCGGACGCGTAGATGAACGTGCAGACGACCCAGCGATTGCGTGTGCGACGCTGTTATCGGAATGCCATCAGCGGCAAATTCTCAGCTACCTGATACGGCCGATCAAGCTTCTCAAACTGACCGCGACGGTCGTGGCTGCAGCAACGGCTCCCTCAGATGCATTTACGCCACAGAAAATGCAACAACAATAACGGTAGCAATAGCAGCAGGGAATGCAGATACGCAAATAAGTGTAACGCCGCAGGATAGAGGGAGACCGGAAACCGGAAAGTGTAGAAACACGGTAACGAAGTACTACAGCGCGATATGAAGTAGAGAACGGTGGGTAGGAAAAAACAAGCTACAACAAACTGATCTCCGTTCGTTGTTGTTAACTGGCAAACGGAAAAATCATTGGAAGTGGAAGAGGCAATCGACGCGGACATTCGGCACGGTGATTGCACACCGGCAGCAAAAGATTGCATCGATCGATATATAGGCGTACAATGCATAATATATAACAGGTCGATGTATACGAAATATAAATTAATGTTCTTAGAGAGAGAGAGAGAGAGAGAGAGAGAGAGAGTTATGTATATTTCCCTCCATTGATTAGGTAGAACCAGTAGTACTGGCACACACTGATGATGTTGCTGCTATTCTGCAGGGGCCGTGGTAGTGGCAACGGCGGTGGCGATGCCAGAGTGAAGGAAGGCGATCGTACTGCTATTGTCACGGTTTTGATGATGACGGTAGTTGATATGATTACTACTGAAAGGGATGAAGGGCTGGATTAGAGAGCGGAACAAGACAACAAAAAGAAATCATCGCTACTGCTGCCACAGTGATTGATGCTGTCGTTAGAGAGGATTTAGTCAACATAGAGTAAGAGATCAATCGAAAAATCTATCTCTCCAACCGAAAAGAAAGTAACAGTACGCAATATTAAGGGGGAGAATAGAAGGAAAATCAATCGAAGAACCACCAGAAAGACAGTCATAAAGGCAAGCCGAGAATAACATCAATACCAACCATACTGCGCGTAAATAGCGTGCTAAGTACGACTCATTATGTACAATTACTGAGTTGAGAACGGCCGGGAGCCGCATCGTTGCTTGTTACCATCGTCAGTATGATATACGCCGACCACATGCGTTTGATTATGAAGGAAGTCATCATCTTTTTGTTTGACGATTGCCCCCCGATGTACAGCCAGTTAGCGACCCCATTTTCATTAATATACCCTTAGACATGTTGCATCCGTATACTTCACATAGAATAGCGCATTAGTACTATACTAGGGAATAAAAGCTAACCTGATAGCAACACGAAATTGCTCTCGATTATACGGTTTCATCTTGTATGTCTCGAGCTTTAAGTCCGGGCCTTCCATCAGACAGACGGCTGACTGGTTCCCAGCTCGAAAAGAAGTGTGTCTCTGCTGGGGTTCGAGGCCACAACGCGTCTCTAGTTACTTTTAGCAAGTAAATACGTTACCCACTAAGCTATCACGGACGTTAGCAGGGTCAAACTTTGCTATTTGAAGCTGGGAAGGGGATAGGGGCAAGCACGTTTTTTCTCAGCAAGAAATCCAGATAAAAGATAATGGCGGATAACAGGACAATATTGACGACGAATATTCGATTCGCTAACATTGTTACCTTCGACTGGGCATAGTTTCATCATTGACCCTATCCAAGTTAAACATAAAGGGTAGCTTATATGCATCTCGCTCGTCTCGACCACTGCTGTTTGCGAGTAACGGTGTAGTGGCAAAAGTAGTTAAGGCAGAGACAGTTCTCGTCGCCGTGGCCATTTTGCGAACACCGCAAATGTACCAACTGAGTCGAAGACTACGAGCCGTCAGCAGGCATGGCTTCAGACTACGGCTGGCCACGGCTATTTGTACTCGTTGTTAATTTATTCCTCACTAGTTACGTAAACTACTCCTTTGAACTCATCCCTTCTATCTTTTCCTATTCGAAAACTGTGCTGTTCACGAGCAGAATTCCTCAACCAGGCCGGTCGGGGCGGTCGATGGTCGACGACAAAGATAATGGCTACACACAACCAAGCAATCTCTAACCATTCAAAGCTTTTGCATCATGAAGCTTCTACTTTACGTTGCTCCTATTGCCCCAATAGCAGCAATACTACCATCAGTTTCCATAATCATGACTCAGGATACCCTGTTGCTTGCTTCATTCAATCAGGAGCTAATGAGATAACGGGCGAACCACAAACGGTCTTACCCCGTATGCTCCTACTAGGACTCTTGTTGTCTTACCATAACTACACGCTCTAGTGTGAGCCAATACGTGTACTGTTGGTGGCACGCGTAGATTAACCTATTATTATTATACTTGTTTGATCTTATTCGGAAGAAGAAGAACCGTTTAGGGAAGTAACCTAAACTAAACGAAGATCAAACAAGCAAGAGACACCGTACGAACGAGCAGCACGAAACCAAGTGATTATGCCGAGCAACGCATGGAAACTATGTGCGGTTGCGAAATCTCGGCGATCGGACGTTGCTGCATTATGTTGAAGGAACTCTTGTTGTAGTTTTCGTCGAGTCGCTGCGTACTGATGATTTGGCCGCGCGCGCGTTTTGCCTTCCGTCTCAATGGCTCTGGTCCTGGCAGCGGCCGATGAATAAAAAGACGAAAGCGGTAGTAGCGAAATCGTCATCAATTTGATATTATAGAGTATAAATCATAGTATTCGAACTCAAATAAGAAAATGACCAATTGAACAGAGGCAAAATTTTCAGAAAGAAGAAAACAGTAACGTCGAAAATGTTTTTATCCATATCACATTACCACTACCGAAAGCGTTGTCATCGCTTCCGTTGTTCCTGCACTTCGATGCTCTGAAAAGTAGGGATCTTTCCTCTGAATTCATCACTGCACTACGGCAGCAGTATCCTTCGGGGCCAACTGAAACCGTAAATTATCAGTGCTATCTCTTGGAAGGGCCCAAGACGGTGGTTCTCCGTTGCGCCCTTAATGAAGAACATAGTGGATAACCGCGATGAAAAGAGAGCAGCGACTCAAAGGCTGTTATACCCGCAATTTCCCGAACTGCCCGGGTAGTCGTGTAAGTCTTGCTCCCATCCTGCACTACGATATGAGAGCTATTGTCATTGAGGTTTATATTGTATAATTTTAGCGTAACGGTAACCTTAATAGAATGTATGTCCATAGTATTTCATAACTCAGAGCAGTAATTAGGCTTACTGTTAATTTTCTATTGTGCATTAACGATGGAAACAATAATAGGTTTAGAACAACGATCGAAGGTTTACTGCCTTGAACATGGCCTGTGAAAAAACGGCCTTTATACTCGCGGGCTTGAGCTTTTACTTTCCACTTCATACAGCCGACCAAGAAAAAGCCGCTGCGACTATCCTAATGAACAGGATTTCACTTAGCCCAGTATGGACGAAGATGCGTGGTCCATTCATGTCTCAATAGAACTCTAAAAGTCTGCGTATCGCTGGCTTTTGGCTGACCCTTCTTCGACAGGTTTTGTTACCCCTGCAATAACATTGCCAAAAACCCATCAGAATAGGGGGTTCAATAAACACTCGGAGACACCGAGCAGAAGAACGGATTACTATTCTTGGTTGCCTTTTCAGTGGCCTTTCTACTGGACAATAGAAATGTGTCTTCGTTAATATCACCTCTATGTCCTTTTGCTAGTTACTAGTACACCAGCGGCATACTATAGAATAACTAAACATGCCTTCGAAAGGACCACCTTACGAATGAAAGTGATGATCTAAAGATCGAAAACCTTGAATTGATACGGAGTGTTATTGGGGCGGCTTGCGGAGAACGCTAACAGCGGCAAATGTCCGTAACGAAAACAACCAGGTGTAGTCGAACGATTAGAGCCAAATCTCCGCAGAGTACGCATATTAAATGTTAGTAATTCGCGCGCCATTTTGTAAACAGTTGCTGTATATGTCCGATGACAAAGCAACTTCGATGATCGTGTCCTGAAGAAGTGCGACAATCGTCTCCTTGCCGTTTATCATTTGCAACCTCCGCGTGTTGCGATGTCCTGTTGAACGTCACTCATTGACATAGTCCTGCCAGTTCCACCATTGCAATCCTGTACTAGCGCGTACAACTAACTCAGTTACACACGACCGTGGAATCAAAGATTAACAAGAAATAGCGAGTTGCGGCATTAATTGCATTATCAGACGCGAGCCATAGCTCAGCAGACGGTATGCAGTGTATCACCTAAACTACTATATGATGTCCACACTCGCTATGGATAGCGAGACGCACGCATGCGCTGAGTCGACACACATATAGAGAAGCTACGATTTTCCTGCAAGAAGTAAATGTCAAGACTTGGCCAAAAAAGGCACTTACAGCACTTCCGAAGTTACGGGGGATGAGCGGAGGTAAGCTCTTAAGGAAAAACAGACACTAAATTGAAAGCAGTCTCTGAAGAACGTTTGACATTAGTTGAGCTGAGTAATAATCGCACCGCCAACAATAAGCTACTATTGATACTGCCGTCGGCTGAACGACGCAGTAGACGCACGCTGATAGTCTCGCTTATAGGCAACCATGCCCATTTCAACAATTTTCACCCACTACGGCGGTTAATGAAATAAACTAAGGATTATCATAGGCCAGAAAGTTTCCAGAGCTACCAGAGTATATCGGTGGCACGTATGTAAAGGGCTGTCAACGGAGTGACACCAGCTGTGATTGTGATTCTTGATCAACAAACGTTTAAACGGTTCTTCGATACGCTAGTACTTTCTCTAGCACAATTGAACACATTCACCATTGCCGCATCTGTTTCGAAACCATTTGAAGTCCTCTACCGCTGGTAAGCGTGACGTACTTTTGCATGCGTCTAATTGTTTTTTAGATTTCGAGTACGGTCACCGCTTCTACTTCTGCTTCTGCTTCGCCTGTATTGTCGTTGGTTAACTATAGAGCACTGGCGGGCAATTAATTTCGAATGAAAGAACGTTTTGGCTGGGTGTAAACGTGAAGGAGACTTCTTTCGGGGGTAACCATGCACTGCCACTACTTATGCTGCTACGTACTAAACATACGAAGTTACCAGAGACACTACTACAGATAATAGGGTAGCTCATTTTTTAGAAAATGGAAAATTTATCAGAAAACATGTGATAAGGCGTGCTCTACATAGCGGCGCGTTAGCGCACCCCGTTTTAGCTAAACATTATACACATATTAATGTGCGATAGACGATTACAGTCTTCTAAAGTATCATCGTCATCACGATTCCTTTCAAAGCAGCAGCAGCAGCACCAGCAGCAGCACCAGCAGCAGCAGCAGCAGCACCAGCAGCAGCAGCAGGTTACGATATGGTCACACGAAAAAGAACGCGTTGGGGAAGGTCTGGGAGAGAGGATGTTGGCCTCTGTTTACCTTTTTTTTCGCGACGGCAGCCAGAGCAGCTGCACGATCTGCAATAGTGAGAATCAGGGACGCATAATATGGTTAGCGCGGTCTGGTCCGTTAGCGAATTAGCAAGTGCCGTTATGATAAAATGTCATCGAAGACAAAAGAGTTCGTAAGTGCCGTTCTGAAACGTGCGCAGGTGATTAGGAGTCTGAGACTGAAAGCATAGCATCACTGCAGACCGATCGGAATCTTTTTTACAGCAAGCCTGTGATTTGAATTTTTTTTTTCATGATAATACATTCATGTCGTCGATCTTATTTGCCTGTGCTCATAATTAGCATTATTATTCGGTCTTTTTTTGTCATCGAGCAATCGGTGTACACAGGTAACGAGACAAGCTTCAGTTTCAGCCAACTGAAAGACTCAGTAATGCTCTTTGTTGAAAAAGCGTGACCTGGCCAGCTATAAACATCTCACATACCCGTTTTTGTCGATTGTTTTTATTAAATTGTGCGATCTTATATAAGACAGGAAAAGTGTCGGAGAAATGCTGGGCTGGTTAAACAAATCTGTTCCGCATCATGTGCCCTATTGAGGCTTCACAGTTGCTCGTACGTAGGCACGAATCTATTCGTCATTGGAACAGGATGGACGAAAGCAGCGCTTCGCTCATTCGTAGCTGGTATGCATAGATGCATACTGGGCTTTCCTCTTGTAATGGCGAAATGACAATTAATAGGCAGGCCAACGCCAAGGCACGATACAATAAGCACTGAGGTCCTGCTAGTACGTTTTGTTCAGACCTGCCGTAATGTGAAACAGAGTCATTCTGGGACAGTACACACAGTGCATATATATGTCGAACGTCAAATAGAATTGAGCGTTCAGAGCTACGTTCCTACGAATGCTTACACTGCGAACTCTAGAGATTTTAGCCGGCAATATGAACCCCGCTATTGTCGGCAACCGCTTGCCTTGCATAGTTATTATATATACATATAAGAGTATGTGCGGGTTCTAGTTTCCGTATCAGCCGTTACTTATCAGTTAACGTTCGACGACGCTGTTTTCTTGGAACCAGTTCGTTCAAACTTCACCTATAATCAGTTAGAGAATCTTGAAATTGCTCCTCAATAGCGTCGACGCAAACTTTTACTTCAGTGAACGGACTCAGTGAGCTCGCAACAAGACCCTACGAAGACATAGGAAATCGCTGATTTTACCGATAATGCTTTGTGCCGTATATTCTTTACACCAGCTACTGTATGCGGCGAATTCGTCCAATCAAGCAAAAAATACAAAAGTGGTACCGATGCGGTTATATATAGATGTATGAAGAAGTGAAGTACGATAGTTCGACCCGTGAGAGAAAGCTATAGATAGAACAGGCGTTTGCATGGAAGTACTCTAATTAAAGATGCCATGAGTAAGTTAAGAGGGTTCAAAGGGTTTGAAGACGGCTTGTATCATCGCTAATCGTCCTATCTATCGCTACTTACCCTCGTATACATATAATGTCTATGATGACGTCTATGTTCCGCTAATTGTTAATTTGCCCGTATGGCTCACGCTTGAGGTGGAAGTAACAACGGCATAGGGTACACCAGCGCCACATATCATTCGCTACGTGTGTACAGACTATTTCTATAATTAGTTGTATATCAGAATGACCCTACTCTTAATCTGTTTAAGCAGCTCGACTAGAATGCTCACTCAGCGTACGCCCGTGTTTGATTCTTCCACGAAGAAAGTAACGGTCGATTTGAAATTATGAATAGATTTTTTCGCGTCTTGTCGTACGGGCCGAACTACGCCGTCCGCGTAGGTTCCTTCTCAGATAGGTAGATACAAAAAAAAAGATCCAGATACAAAATTGTTACCGAAAAGTAATTATTATCATTCCACTTCGCTACGCCGCTGGCCGTGATTAGTGGCGTACCTGATCAATGAGCGTTTGAGTACAGTTCTACGTCGTAAGCACGTTAGACTATCATCAGGAGTACAGACAATATCACTAGGTAATAGAAATATTTTAGTATGTACATAGCTATTTGAGAAACGTTTGTTTGCTGGAAAGCTCGCGTTGTTTTATCTGTTCTTTTAATCAGATTGAAACTCGCGCCGAAGATTAGTTCAAGTTCTGGATATTAACTTCCATCGCTACCTTGTTGTCGAATTATCAAGACCAAAGCAGCCATTTTGTAGACAATGTCCGTCCGTCTACACCTCCATTATTAAGCTGCAGCCGCAGTTGACCACCAACTATATATAATCGTAATTCAATGCAAACAGATGATCTTCCTGCCATTTGACGGTCAGAATAAGGTTTTCGGCAACAGCACATGTGCGCGCGTACATGGCGTAGCCTGAACCTTGGCCAGTTTTCTTCTTTGTAAAAAAAAATAGGCTCTTCCCGATTAGTCCAGGCACTCTATGCAATCTAATCAAGCAAATACGTTTTCCCTGCTGCAATACTCTACTTAGCAAGCTTTTGCAGTGTAAAATGTTTCGAATTTTTACACGCGGTATTGTGGTTGTTTAAGACAAATATTCTGTCGCTTCTTGAAGCGTTCACTGGCTATCGGCTGCTCTTCGACGTCACTCCTACGCCATCAGTCCTCGGCGAGTCTTCATTAAGTAGTCGAGTAACGACGCTGACTCCAAACGTTGAAAAGTGGAACTGTTTCTTGTTCAATGCGCCGTATATTTGCGTTTCGGCTGTGGCCGCTGTATCGTTCTCTCCCACACCAGCCTCTCCAGCTTTCTCAGCATATCCATTTGGATACATACATAGAGAAAGAGAGAGGATAGAAGGATGCGGGAATCTATTTGTGTTTGTTGTCAAAGCTATGCGAAAAACTGGGTCTGTGTGTGCAGGTATTCTGAACGGCGTAATTTTTGTGTTACAGACTGAAATAAATTCTCGCCTCCAATTGACGTCGATTATTTCATCGCCGATGGCCCGTGCAGTCTAGCGTAGATACGACCGCTGATAGCACCGGTAACAACGATGCTGTCTAGCTTTCCGACGCTTCAGACGAGCGGTTTCAACTTAAGTAAGTTTTGCTTTTACATGTATCTGTTCGTCCACATAAATTTTGATATGCTAAAAAGGCTTGTACGAGGCTCAGCACCAGGGGCCGTTACCACCGTTATCTCTTGCTGCTGATGCTTGCAACATATTAGCTTGGATTCCTTAATATCCAGTTCCAGCTATTTCTTCCCGAGCCTTTTCCCAATCTGTCGGTAGTATACGAGAACTTCTTCAAACAGAAGTTAGCCACGGTTGCCGTTGATCTTAAAACTCAAACCTGATGTTGATTTGTTACAGCTGTACTGTGTTTTTATGTTAATTTTCTATTAATTTCCGTTTGCCTATTTCACGCAGCTATTCAGCTTTCAGGCTCAGCCTCGGTGTTACGTCACACCATCCGACGAAAATGTCTCTAACAGCAGGAAACAGAAGGAGAAGTTTCTAATAGAAAAACAGCAGGAAAGCTTACGATCAGCATTCAACGACAGTCGAAGCAATACCAGCAACGAGTGGCTAAAAGCACTCGGCGTACGAAAAAAGGCAAACCCCATGAAAGCGGTGGCAACATGCAAGACCGACAATTGCTGGACGAAATCATGCAGACTCGTTTTACTGCGTCTGTTCATGCAGATGCTACCTATAAATTTCAAGAGGCTTATCGTTCTTTCTTCGTCTTAACTGTTCTAATCTATGCAGCTTTATTGTCGCTGAATGAACTTTAAGGAATGCTGTGGCTACCTGACGATTTTGCGCCATCATGTGACAGCAGCACGCCAGCAGGACGGTTACAGCCTCTTGAAGTACCCTAGGACAAAGAAACCTAAAAATTTTGCAGCGGCCGTTGGCCATTGATAAACGTTTGTTGTTTGATTGATATGACATTAACATGTAGAGCGTGCATTTAGGTTCCACTGCAGCTCTACTTTAATCTAAATTATAATAAAACATTGAGTAGAAACTAATTGAATGACCAGAATCTTTTCTGCCGCCGATTCGATTTAGGATACTTAGGATTTAGGATAGGTTGTTGTGGTTTACATCCATGCTTTTTAGGTCACTTCGGTTATTTATGGTGGGGGCACATGATTTTTATCGGATTTTTACTTATGACAAAACGACAACAGGTGGAAAAGTTGAAATCTACATAATCGTTCAGAAATCTTTTTTGATGTTGGCCACGGCTACGTGGACCTAAGGTGTTAGGGATGACGGCTGGTAGCTGATTGTTGATTTTACAGGTGTTTAATCACTGTACCTCGCCTCGATTAGATGAATGATTGATCATTTACACTTTAAAATGAAATTCCCGTTGTTATCACCGTCTCTGACGATAGTCGTCGAGTCAGATTTGGCAAAATATATAGGCAAACCAAATTCATTTTACATGGATGCGTTGACAATATTGAAATTAGGTGGGTAACAGCTGTGGTGACAGAAGTGATCAAGCGAACAAGCACTTTTTCTTTTTCCCCTGTTACTCTATGCACGGTTCGATAAATGGTTTGGAAATTATTGAACGAGGCGTCATGCACGTGCTCGATGTGCACGATTTCAGCCAGCTATTCCATCAGCTAACGTATACGTACGTAGTGAATTTGTATATCTGTTTGACGTCGACAGGGAACAGAACACTGAATTGAAAAAGGTTTGTTCTGAGAGGACGCTCGAACACACTACCTGCTTCATGCTTGCGGTGACAGCGTCCACCGGTCCGTGACGAACTGGGAAGACGACGTCTGAGACTTCAAGGCCCCCGGACTGAAACGATAAAAGGGCGAAAACTTCTGTCCTGCTCAACAGAAGCAGCCGCAGCAATGACCATTATAGAAGAAGAATTCCAACAAAAGTGAAATAGCCACCGTCGTCAATCATAGCGACACCGACAGGAGCGGCTTATGCTTCACAGTGATCGGCCATGCCCACATGGTCGTGATGGTGGTCATACAAACTATAGACAAACGAAAGTTCAATCAAAGGAAAGCCATGTCAAGCGGAGCCGAATGAAGACTTCGAGGCGGAAGTAATGATTCACAGGGAAAAAGAAATAAAAAATTAATCAAAATTGCCAAGAACGTTTCATCGTAACAGTGCAGACAACGCAATACAAGGGACTACCAATTGAGATTACCTAAGGTAATATGACTGAACAACCCAGGAAAGCTATTAAGTAGGCGGGATCAGTTTTGGCCTTACAACTTTAATCTTGCTGCAAATAACGAAGATGCTTAAATGGAGTCCTTTTTCCTTAACTTCCCGGTGCCTATTGCTAATCAAGCGTCAAGAGCACCAAGAGACCGCCGAGCGAGTGCCATCGAAATGGATGGACTAGAATATCAATTCATGGCCTAAAGAAGCACTAAATGGGGGAACACATGTATATATGAAGCAGCGAATTTTCAAAAGCGGTTTTTTTCTAAGCGAGTGTACTAATAGGCGTATTATGAAGTCGTCGTACGATGTTCGTGATACTTGTTGCCATAGGAGAAAAGGATACTGACTCCTACAGACTCTTATTGTATTTTTCTTCACTTTTCTTTATTATAATATGATTCCTTCGTGTTACTATATATATATATATATAGTTGTCTTGTTTGCTAAATTGGAACGTGCTCGTTTTCTTTCCTTTCATGGAATTCATTTGCTCATGTAGGGGGTTGTAGCCACTGCTCCCACGTAGTTATACACAGTAGTTATACATCCAAAAACACCTTCCACTCCTTGGGCCATTTTCCGCGTTAAGCTATTATATATTCATGTTTGTACTTATGATAATTATTGTAGCTTTAATCAGCATCGTCGTCATCGTCAACAGTATGGACTGCACCATTATCAACATCCATTCAGCAAGAAGTATCCATCCTATTGTGTTGTCGTAGGCAAATCATTGGTCGTTTTTACAGTCATCAATACAGCTAAAAGTAAACGAAGATAAAGAAAACAGACCAAGGATCATCGACCGCCCGGTCGCTTGCCTGCCATTACCCCTACCCATTTATTCTAGTCTAGCGACGATGACACTTCGACGCTAACAGGTAGACGGAGAAACGTCCTTGCGCCCCGTATCTTTCCACCTCCTCTCCAGTAGCAGCCGTCTCACCGGAAGCAGCCACTGCTCCATGGTTGTCTGTGTGGGTGGACAAATTTGATTGGGCAGTCGCCCTCTCCGTCTCACCTAGCAGCCGTCACTGCATCGCATCTTTGGTAGCGGCTACGGAGATGGTGGCGGAGTCAGCCACCTTCTACGGACGGCGGCTCGCGGTAAGTGCCGTTTGCTGCAACAGTAGTGCACCATCGTGTGTCTTAACGCAGTAGATGCTAGAGGACCGCAGCATCCCGCCAGATCCTGACCCTGTTCATCTCGACTAATCGGTTTGACCAAAAGCTATGCAACTTTAGATATCGCTCAAGGATGATGTCCCACCGACGCGGCCTCTGCATTGCTGTCGATGGACGCCAATGCCGTAACAGGGGCTATTTACCAGGATGACAGGGACGATTCATGCAGATACTACGACTGCCCCTGCTGGTGTTGCGGTTATAATTTGCTGCATTAGTTACCAGAAGGCAAGTGCAAGTATTATGAAAGCGATAAAGCCAGAAAAAGAAGATGATGATGAAGATAATGACGCTTTATAATGATGTTCCACCCGTGCTTACTATTACATAGCGTAATATTATATTTTTAGCAACAAAAATGAAAAAAAAAAAAAGTCACCACTAACCCACAAACGATTAGTTTGTAATTGTAGCTTTGACGAGGCGAGCAAATGTGGCGCAAGCAGTTCGATTTTTGCCAAAGCAAAATTCTAAAAGGGAGAAGATCATGTGAGAATACGATAAGTCGAGACTTAAAGAAACTGCAAATCTAAAAGCTGCAGTCGATATCATTTTACGGTACGCAAATTGTAGTGTCAAGCTATGGCGTGTACTGCACTAATACTAAATTTCGTCCTATAAATTTGGTCTTTGGAACTAGTGAAGTTTGCCAACATCGCGACGATATGATGGTATGTAATACGGTATTGGCTCTGTAGTGAACAAAGCCTCGTCTATTTACGGATACAAGGCCGTAAGGCCAACAAGGTCAACCGTATAGAGGGTACGCAATACAGATGTGTTTTCAAAGTTTTCGTTCTTAGAGTTACGAGTTCTGAAAGAAAAACTGCGGTAAAGAGGAATAATGCTTCAAGCTAGCCTTCCATCGTGTGTATAGATTCGCTGTACTTGCTTACTAGTTAAGCAGATATGATCCAAATAAATCTGGTCATTAACAGTGTTCACAGAAATGTAATCCGTTTTTGCCTGTTACGGGCAACTTGCACCTTGAGATGAGACATTTGAGAATCGCGATATTATGTTCCACAAAAAGTTGTAACTACAATTCTAACTATCTTACGTTTATGTATGTATATATATATATATATATATATATGTATATATATCACTTGCTGTTAAAGCAGATTGTTTTCTATATAGTTCATGTTATCTGTAATTATTTTGATTGTTAGATTCATCCACGTGTTCGCTCTAACCATACACACGTACATGTCCACGCTGGTTTGTTATTACAGCACGGAGAACTGCTGAAAAATGTTGCGTAGGAAATTGTAGGCTTGATGATCATCCTTGCTCTTTTGTACGTTTCTTCCACTTGTTACTAAGAGGGGCTCGAGGGGCCTGTTAGGTCACACTTGCTTGTGTTGTGCATATTTCCAATTTTGCTTCTTAATAGTTTTTGCACAGTTACACAAGCTCCGAATATTTTATTGTGTTTCATTCACTTTACAGACATATGTATGCACGTCAATATGTACAATTTTTTTATGAGGTTCCATAACCTAATTCGGTTCCTAGAGCAAAACACTTCTGTGAACTAACACACAAACATAGCATAGCGAGGAAGCTTTCTCGAAGCAATACTTCATAAACCCAATACTTTTATAGTATTCAGCCTTTTAATATGTTTTTACTTGGGTTATTTGCTTTTCCGGCATCTTCTAAAGCGAACGCTTTTAAGTGCAGCATTTCTTTTAAACGCAAACGAGCTATTAACGCAGCCCAGTTTTTTCGCCGTTTCAGCTTCGCTGTTCACTGGTCGAATGCGTCAACAAATACTCTTAACCCAGATGACCACTAAGTGGATGATAACGTTTCCCAATTCTTTGCAGCGACCCGCCAGTGCCCGTTTCTGTTTGTACAATGTCTGTCACAGCTCCGTGTGACAGACACGTCATTGACATGATATTGTCACATGAGTGAGCGAACGAGAAGAATGATCACCTGGGAATTGTTTCCCCTTAGTCGTACCACCACATAGACGTCTTTTTACCTATCGCTTCTTTATTCGTGTGAGTGTTAACGAGAGATAATAAACAAAGTATAAGATGGGTGATTTTCGTGCAAGTATGTGTCAAATGTGCATCTATTACCTACACTAGGCAATACTGCTGTCACTTTGAGCGGCGCCGTTCAGAGCTGCTCGCTGACTCGGTTTCGTCAAGACGCTCTATCGTCAGTGAACGAAAGAGAGTACCGCACGTTTCAAAGTAACGGCTACGCGTTTGGGTTGCGACCATTGAAACAACTTAAGAAGAACGCTGGATGAGCCAGCTAGTCAGCCAGTAAGCATCTGTCGCGGTCGTCTACGGCGGTGACGGATTTTCGTTCGTCTCGTCGATCGTTTTGGCCTCCCCACCGAGAGACGTGTGGCCATTCAGCCGTCAGCCCCCGAGAGCCACTGTCACTTCTATTGACTTTGACATAAACGTCACCAGAGGTAGCACCGCTACATGGAACCAAATGCTTCGTGCTGCCGGCCGTGGTTAGAGTTTATCGTCTGCGCAATTATTCGTTAGAACGAATAGAGCGCAGAGAATCGCTATAGAGCGATACGAATCGTTTGTTACCACCATGATCTAATAGCAATACAATTGTCAATAGTAGTAGTTTGTTGTTGTTTTTGCTGACGAAAACAGATGTACTAAGTACCGGTATACCATTGTACCTTCGTTTATGATATTAAAGCGGCAGGGTAAGCTAAGAGTAGAATGAAGATGATGACAGATAGGTAACGATCGCGGTAAACTTGGCCCAGTGTAGTTTTCCAATACGAATAATTAAAGATATCCGATAATATGTATTGCAAATAATAACGCGAAAATACAAGACTGAGACGTCTGAAGGAGAACAGGGCTACAAGGGAAAAATTAGGGTACCGAAAAACCAACCTGCTTTATAAAAAGAGCTGCTTTACTAGCATATTATTAAGAGCGTATGTCTCGATGGCTCGCACTCAACACTGCTTATTTAATGGTCGAATTATTAATTATTGAACGAACAGTAGAGAAGAGTGACAAATACACTTTCATAATTACATATGTAACCCATCATTGTATCAGTTTGAATACGAACTTTTGCTTCTGCAGGGGTAACCGGGACGCAATCTGCAGTTCCATATGCGAGACAACGATCCGCCCATCTTCATAATGAACATTATCAGGTAAACACGATGAAGCTGATATTTTATGTTAGACATTTCGTTCCTGTACAGAAAATGGTAGATAACGGCCATTTCGCCGAACGTCAGTAAACGCTTATCATTCTGAGTGCGTGGTCCACAATCGAGTTTATTGTGTGGGCCGCACTTAGAAACATCAAATAGGAGTTCGGATGATCGATCACTCATAAGTCGCTGAGGTGAGCATTTCTAACTTCAAGTATTAAAAGATATGTAAAGGCATTCACAAGTACTGAAGTGCTCCACTGTTCCCCTTCGAGTATTACGACTGGGCGGCTTCAATGGGAGGATAATTGGGCTCCACGGCTTTTGCCACACGCTTATTGTATTAATAGCGATTCACTCATGCTACGAGCAATTGACGAATATATACGATGTAATCATTTTACGGCGGCAAAAACATTACTCGTATGTTTCCAGAGCTATCGTACGTCCTCCAAAACGTGACAGAGTTAAGGGATGTTGCAGCGCCTGCTGTCAAATGTAACTCCTGCGTACTGATAGAGATAATCTTTGAAGGGTCACTAGCAGCTGTTACGAGAGCAGTAAGAATGACACAGATCTTTCAATAAGGTCAACGTGTTAGTGAGTCAAGCTCGACAACAACTCAAATTAACATGAATGTTTGAAGGTGTTAAGGTCGAGGTAGATGGAGAGACTTGCAACGGCTGCGCTGACCAACGACGGCCAGATCGCACTTAGATATCGCAAATTTTACGTCTGATATCGGCATGGAGCACTGCTTTTTCTAGCGCGAAACGAAGTATGTATGTGGCCAGTTTCGAACTTAGAGCACTGTGTGTCTCTAGGTTTAACCAAGAAACCCGTTACCACTGCACCATCACGGGGATGAGATCGGGTTCACCATGCTCACCAAAATGAATATCAAAAACAACTTGGAACAATTTACATTACTATTTGTTTGTTTGGACCACGTCGACAGCCATGCTGTAGCTTAAACAAATGGAATTTGATTTTTTGCAGGCAATCTTGCTATTTACTATACTGCTAGATTCGCACGAGTCCATCGTTGTCAATCCATGCAAAGTCAGACATTGCGCAAAAGGAAACTCAATTAATGTCAAAAAGACATTACCATACCGGCGTCATTTATGTATGCATATAGCTTCTTAGTAAGGCTAAGAATTGATCGCCACCGAAGAGCAAGCAAACGTACTTACAGGGCACGTCGTTCTCGAAGAGATTTTTCCTGGGAAGGAATTACGCCGTTCATAGATTAACACGGGTCTAATTCCGATTCAAGGATTGCCAATTTGGTATGAAAAACCTAACGAACATCAAGCAAATATGGGAACACGTCGAAATTATTAAAATATCGCAGCTTAGGGACATCAAATCCTGCAAATTGCGGAATAAGCAGCTCGTGTTTAGTGGACGTCTATAGTAGTGACCTTACAATGCTCATTCCACATCAGAGAAGGAAACTTCGTCTCAATATATATCGACGATGCAAAGCACTAAGTGATTATCACGAAGTTTTTTAGCTCAGGCCCATCATTATATCAACACTTGGAAACACGTTCTGAATCGCGCGCTAATCCTTCTCTATTTCGGCTTTATTAACGCAGTGATACACTGCAAATTCCGACCAATTAGTAGCACGTAACTGGTAGGCTCGTAATGTAGGCTCCTCGTATCGTCGTAGGGTGACGAAACCTCAAGAGCGCATTAGTACGGCAGACAAAGGGCGCAAATGAAGTATCCCATTGGTGAGAACTTCCACTTTTATCTCCCCATATACATATTCACACATTTACACTGATGGAATTAAGCATCTCGTTGTCGGCAGCCGATGCTTTAGGAATTCAACCAACAACTGACGTTTTGCAAATCAAAATAAGTAAGTGCATCCTTGGTGACGATGCCTGAACAACTCATCACACCTAATGATATTCGTGGCGCCTTCAGCCAGGCTCCCATACCTGTGCTGTGGAACTGGAGTATATCCGTAGAACGAAGGCTTTCCAGTAGGACGAAAAAATCCTTAAGGCACTTAATCACTTTCACTGTAATTTCGTTTGCAGTTAATAATCTTTAAATTCAAAAAGAAGAAAAAGTGCTCCTTGCTGTTAATTTTCAGAGAGTCAATCCAGATCCCGCGTGATCGATCAGACTCGATCCGATCTACGGCCACGTCCAGAGGATCGATACAGCTACACAAGTGTCCGTCTGTTTGCACAACTCCCGCACAACAGTTCCAGATCGTGCACCACTTTAAAGCTTTCCAGGCGGTTTTTTCTATTGCTTCGGCTTCCTACGTGCTTTTCCTACGTTCACTGACCGCGATCTAAACCTTGTCAGGCCCAGCGTCTACTTTTCTGTATTGAAAAGCGCTCGTGTACCGTTAGCAACGCAAGTTATGAAAGCGGTAACCAAAGCGCCTTACCCAAAATCTACCGTGAGCCGTCGGAGAGAGTGATCGACGTCAAAGGGGATGCTACGCCGAACTAACTCCCCGCAGAAGCAGCGGCGGTAGGGCAGCACCGAGCTTTCGCTAGCGTAGCAGTCCCTTCGACAGCGAAAGCAGTGCCGTTGCGCGGCCGCTATTACCGTTGTCGATACAGGCGGTGGCTGTCGCGAGTGGAGAGAGTAGTTCGCCGTCAGTAGATGAAGGTGGAGCACAATCCGGCAAAGGCGCAATCAAAAGCGAAAGCCATTCCGCAGCAGCTGCTATTGAAGAACAATGTTGAAAGGCAAAATGGGACTAAAGAATGTAGCCATCTTCAGAGTGGACTTCAGAGAAGGGTGGATGAAGACCCGTTGGACCGCTGCTGGCTCTATCGTCGACGTCTTGGCGCTTTTGGTGACGGACAAAAGGTCAACGCAGTGATATCGCTGACATAGCGACGTGCGCGAGTGGAAACAACTGGCCACGTCAATTAGCGAAGAGTACTAGTTGTGTTCTCTTTGTTTTCTTTTTTTTTTTTTTTTTTGCTTCAGAAACAAGCTTTAAAAATCACCATGATTGACGAAGTGATAATTTGTTCATTATTCATTGGTACAGTGATATCCTACAGATTCAAAGGGAGAAGGCGGAATAGAGGTCTAGTCTTGAATATTGAATGCCACGATGATTATGAACGTTTGGGCTATGCTGAAGTGGGTGAACGGTCGCCAAGCGATGTGTATCCATCGATTCGTTCCTCAGTAGCGTATGACTGAACGCGCCGATAACATAACGCAACTCTTATAACATATAGCAGCACAAATTTGAAAGTGGAATAGATAGGTAAGGTTAGGGTTAGGGTTTAGACGCGCGTCTGGGCCTTCGGCAGTTCGACGTATTGACAGTTGAAGGACTGCAGAGAGCGCAGGGAAAACGAACCGCTTTTTTTCAACCCAGGCAAAATGGAACTATTATGATCGCTTCTGCCTACCTAATTGGATATTTAAACTTGATGTCAAGCTACTGGTAAATGCCTGTCAAGTGGGGATATGGATATCAATTACGGCGTTTTACTTGTACCGATGGTTTTCGAGAGAAATGACATGATCTGATAACGTCGTTGTAAAAGTTAACAGCTAGAAGTTACTTTTTTTAATGTAATTCATGCAAAATGTACTTTTTTGCAGAGAACTTGACAACACACGTATGTGTTCTGTCACAATTTGAACCTTTTAAGTGCTTTCTTTGATGAGGTAACATTTTTGCTGAAACTTGACAGAACCTTATTTTTCACAGTTTTAGTATCTCAGTCTTTACTTTTTTCACCTTCTATATTGTATAATTGTACAATTCAACTGTCTCCGGGATATTTAATGTGCAGGGAAGCTAAAGCTCCAATATTTAACTGGTCGGATTAGTTTTAGGTATTGAATATACTCCCAATACGCATTAACGATTTGACGACTTGCACCTTCTATTTTCTTCAAATATGAATTTACCTCGAAGTTATTAATAAGTTATTGCTTCAGTCCGTCACATTTTGCTGCAGTGTTCAATGAATTATCGAGTATCTGATTGGTAAGAATTTACTGTGTTCCAACAATGCAGATTTGTACCATCAAGACGTAGATATCATACCCACTCTTGTACTAGATATGTATATATATATACATGTTTGGGTTGTTTGAACAGCAACGGCACGCAAATAACAAGAAACTTAGTTTCCATAGATTTTTCTATATAAAACATGGTATTTAATCGCATGCGAACTCTGAAGTCCTCGAAGCGGTACTTGAGCTGGTGGTAACAGTAGCGACGGTGGCAGCCTGGTAGTTCCTGTTTTTCGGCCTGCTGTCTGCTCGGTGTGGTTGCCGTTGTTGCTGTCGTCTTACCAACAATGGACTGACATGGATTCGTATTTCTCGTCTTCGACGCCTTTTCGTCATCTTCACGTGTACTTCGCAACTAAGATGTGGGACGGCGCCTCATTACCGATATTAATGTGTTGTGCTCATTGGCAGTACCGGCAGCCATATAGCCAGACCCACGGAGTTGTAGTAGCTTTGAGCGAGTTGCTTCGGCAACTCGTCGCTTCTGTTTCTGCCTCATCGCTTGTTATTGTACGACGGCCTGCGTCTCTATTGTCCCGATGATGGCGTCCCGACTCGCGGAGCAGCAAATCTTCTTCAGCTACGCCGCCGCCGTTACTCGTACAGCTAATACTTCGGGTGCTCCTGCTCACGACGACGACGATAATAATGATGATGATGAGTATGACTGTGCTGATTATTGTGATGATGATGATGATGGTGGAAAACGCCGGTTCAGCTGCTACTGCACTTTCTGTTGGCATCGCAGGCTTTATAAGAGCTGTCCACTTTAAATTATGAGCAAACATCGGTCCACGTGACAGCTGCTTGATTTCGATAGTGATACACATATGTATCACTATGGCAATATATTAAATGAAGCGGGCTAGTATAGCTTTGTCGTCATCGACTGATAAGCACGAGCGCTTCTTAGCTACCCTCCCTACCCTTATAGCCATAGAGGTGCAGTTATTTATTAATATTTACTTTAATGTTTGCACTTTTGCCAAACCTTGTAAGGGTTTACCAACAAGGTTTACCTTGAACCTTGACGGTCCAAAGTAAACCTTGTTGTTTTTACGGTAACGCTCATAGTGATAACGTCTGTTGACCCTACCCAACAGAGTTGATGCCCATTTTCCAGCGGCGAATCCGTGGGAACTCACGTGGTCTAGCCCATATCTCTTCGCTCGAAAAATAGTATGTCTTCAGTCGGCTTACGATTCTGATTACGTTAAGTTGGCCCTGATAACTGCTCTAAATTACAAAGACCTCAGTTAATTTTGGCAAAGTTTGTCATGATCTCCTCGAATTGGTACGGCTTGCATGAGGGTGAGTCTATGAATGTTCGATCCTTTACGCAAAAGCCGTGTTGCGGCCCACCAAGGACTATATCAGTGCTACTGGAGCCCGCCACTTCTATTGTTCGCGTTTCCGCCGATTCAGGAAGTGGTTGTCAAGCTTCTCCGACATAGAAGTTCGGGTCGCTCAAAACAAATTCAACGTATGATTCATCTTTAGGCTCTGTTAACGAAAGCAACCAATGTCCTGCTTCCTTCTAGCAACACGCTGCATTTGGATTTGATCGCCAATTCATCCAGCAATGTTCCTGTCACCATTCTTCCTCTAACGGGGAAAACTGTTCTGATAACCCAGCCTCCTCTGAAGGAAAACATTTGTACAGCTTGCTCTTGAGAGCTTTCCACGTCTTTTTCCCGATCTTGAAGTGAAACCCAGCCCAACCCGCTACCTGTTGATGTCTACGGGTCCGCTTTACGAGCCAAGTCAATAGCTATTTCCGTTGCTCGGCTAGCCGCTCGAACTGATCAGCTCGTCGCTTGGGTTTTCTCCCGGCATCAGGGAAACTGCCATTCAGCTACCTGTTCGAGCAACTCCTTTGGGATTCCGGTCATATCATGCAAAATAAAGCAAACTGGCTTAGTTTCATCGTTGGCTGCCAAGAACGAACGTTTCACAGATACTAAACGCTTGCTTTTATGGTCATCACTTAATTAGCTCGTATTAGCGTTATTAATTTTACCGTTCTTCAGACTCTCAGAGGTGAAAACCACCATCGTGACAGATTTCCTTGTAAACATACTTTCAGAACCTATCTGTATATGAGAAGCATACTGATCGTAATTGCCTGGCATACATTTTCTGGAAGAAGCAACGTACCGACATTTTGATACAATGTATAATATATCGCACATTTTTCATCCACAGCCTTCGAAATCACCTATAATTTACTATTTTATCGCTTGATCCCAACGCTTTAACGAATAAATCATTTAAAAGACAACAAAGAATGCTATAATATATATATGAGCCTTGACCTAGAGCGAATGTACAGAGTTATTGGGATGTTGATTTTATTAGTATATAATGAAAGATTACATAATAATGTTGGTTATCGAACCCAGAATTATGCGTCTGGCATGGTGCAATCCGATACTAAGACTTTAAATACGTCGCATTAGATCGTCAGCTGACAGGGCCCATTGGCGTTATAGGACTAGTGCAGGCGTTTTAGCTGCGCTAATTACGAAAATAACAGCAGGCCCAATTCGTTTGACAAAAACAGAAGATATTCAGTTTTTGTCATTTTATCGCTTAGCTATCATTGCATTGCCTTCCTAAAAAATATACGTATATACCTGATAAATGCCGAATACTGTTACAGCCGTTTTGATAGTGAAGACACGTCAAAGCAGCATGTATTAAAAAAGTTCTACATATACACATACATATATATATAAGAAAGTTAATTACCCTTTGAATATGGCAGTATCTGCAAATTCGACCTTAATCCTTGCGGTGCAACCGCTGTCGTCCGCCGCTGGGGATTATCTTTTCACAGAATTAGGTAATAGTATTATAAATGCAGGCGTTTTTATGTATACCATATATCCTGGCCCTGAACAATCTGGGTGTTGCAAAAATTACGATACCTGCTAACCGTGCATTACCGTGAGTCGACGCGAATATTTCGTCCAAGTACTACTTACAGGCTTGTATCTTAACTTGTGCACTTATCTACGCATAACTGCTGGTTCTGATGCCGCTACAAATACAAGTCATATAATATGTTAAATATCGGATCTAGTGATCCGTAATTTATGGCCAAAGAACATTTCGACAAGCAAGCCTTATGCAAAGTCACCTATTAACTTGGGTATGAACAAGGTGTTCATATGCAGGTTACGTAGATGAAGAATACACTTAAACTTGGAATTTTTCGTGAGGCGGTGTCTCAGCAAGTATTTCAAACGGCAGGATTTCGGTCATCGTCATGTTTTGTCCTATTGATTCTATAAAAGCAGTCACTTGTACGGCCTAAGACTACTGTGCCACTTTAGCTTTTTTGCAGACATTGAATGAGTGATCTTGTAGTTATGCCTCGTCTTTATTTTTACTTCATCAATATCGCTGACAGTATAGCTCTGTATTTGCGCATGTTGTTCTCCTACGAATGATTTAATGCTAACGTCGTTGACATGATTAAGCCTAAATGACGTGCGTCATAGATAGGAAAAAAAAAAAAAAAGACAAATTGTCTTGCCTTCTACAATAAGCTTACTGTATGCATATTTTTAATAAGTATAGCTTTGTATCAGTATTCATACGAGTTCGTGTGAAGTAGCATCGTCTTACCAGTGACGCCGTCATGGAGCTCTGCTTGTTTGCGCAGAACCCATCCGACAGCTTTTCGTTATTATCACTATTATTATCGCTTTTAATAGAATCGTATCACTTGGTCGTTTATAAACGAAAAAAAGCGGCATGTTCGC
This sequence comes from Varroa jacobsoni, assembly GCF_002532875.2. Classification (NCBI taxonomy): domain Eukaryota; kingdom Metazoa; phylum Arthropoda; class Arachnida; order Mesostigmata; family Varroidae; genus Varroa; species Varroa jacobsoni. Next base: position 335,051 of record NW_019214011.1, read on the forward strand.
GCCGTTAAAAATAGCGACAGCAGCATAGAGAAGCTCTAGCTGACGCTGAGTTAACGCGTCAAGCCGAACTAGCCAAACAACGGTAAGGGCAGAAATAGCAATTGCACGAACGCGACACCTCTATAATTTGATCTCTGGAATCACGTTGGTCTATTGGGTCTACCGGTTGACGGGCAGCTGGGACGTCGGGTCGTCGCGATTCGATCGATAATTGGTGTTCGTTTTTGCTATATCCGCGCACTACGGGCCCTCATTGTCGACATTGGCGAAACGCGCTGTCCCTATTATGATACTTATGGATATGTGGCGATCATCAACAGCGTTGTCACAGATACAGACGTCGTAGTTGACTGGCTGCTCGCGTCTTATACCCGTACCTGGTAGAACTTCCACAGAGATTTTTTCGGTCAGCTGGCCACAGGACCGCTGAGTGTACCGGCTGATTGAACAGAGTGGGCCAGAACTTTGCAGTTCAGTAACGGCATCGCCATCTGCGTTAGCTGATCAACATTAATGTACAGAAGATGCGCTAGAATACAATTGCAACTGGCTTTGCACACGAATGAGCACTATCACTACTACAGCAGCAGCAGCAGCAGTCGTCAAAGCAATAGTTCTCTTCCTAGACGCTGTACGATACAACGTTTATAATTCCGATCAGACGACCAAGTGTTTTCTACTGATGAGACGACGGTTATCGATACATGGATTATGACTGCGCTGCTGTCGATGGCGGCTACTGCAATAACTCGTCCACCTCAATAACTGCCGCTACAGCTTCTCCATTACAGGTACGAGTAAGAGAGAGATAGAGAGAGAAAAAGGCCACCCTACCAAGCTGATCCCTCCTGTTCTCTGCTGATAGTGGCATTTGTTCGCTGTAGCCATTCATGTTTCATTCTATCTTGGCCGCCACTTTTGCATACAGAAACGCACCAAATTCGTCCATGCGTCCGTTTTAACCTATGTAGAAGTACGTGCATGCATCTGTTGTATAGGAACGCCAAACTGCCTGTGGCCTGCTTATGACCGTATCTCTTCTGTTATTACCGCGTCGCATAGTTACGTATCCGTTGTAGCTTAGCGTGGTAGTATGTGCTGCGTTGTATCCTATTCTACGTATACGACTCTGCATAGACTCTAAGGTGTTCTGCCTGTCGCTATATAATTGGCGTGGTCCAAGTTCTTGTTGGTGGGGTCGAACAAGAAGTAGAAATTTTTCGGTTTTCTGCAGCACCTCGCTGGGCTGAGACGAAATGCGAGGAATATTCTTGACTTTCTAGGGACCGTCGTCGTTGCTACGCGTCGCCTTTTGTTTGTTTTTGGTATGCCACTGCCAATGTGCCGTTACTGTCACAGTCGAACGACGATGATATCCGTAAGAGTCGACACTTCGACGGCGATAACGAAAATGATTTGAAATTGATGTCTATTGATAATGATTAATTGTTATGGCTTTTCATATAGAACAGTAGCATGACCTGTCCGTGGTAGCAAGCAGATCGCTTTTTAGCGAAAGTCATTCTTCGGGTCGGGGCCATCTGGACTGATTGGTGTAGATCCTGATTTGTGGGTCTTTAATGGCGCTCTACTTCCACATCTAATGGAATCAAAAGATGTTGGAAATCCACATGATAAATCAATATGGTTGTATGTGCACGAAACTCGCTACATTTAGTGATGATGGATTTCTGCCTAAATGGAATCAGGATGAATAAATACTGTAAGCTCCCTAGAAACGGGGCCGGAAAATTAATCCATATAGATATAACAACATTTACTTCTCAAGTTAACTGCTACTTTTCTATTCGCTGCACATCTTACAAGCATTTAGATAATCTACTGGACCTTTTTATTTAGCTCCGTGTAGTCGCTCAATGTCATAACAAGCAAAATCAGAAGTTATCAATAAAAAACTTATTGTACCCAAATGGGTGTTGGCATCGCTGCCGATATGCTAACGCTTAGAATAAATGATTGCAAGGAACATAGACGACAGTTCAGTTGTTTCGCGTGTGGTGTTTTTTTTCCAGTATAAAGATTCATCGGTGCTGACTTCACGGGGTAATCATAATTTTTTTTGTTTGTCTCCGCTAGCAATCGCCTAGTAGTAGCAACAGAGATGCTACACCTGTACTCTCTACACAAGTTGCATTTGGGCCCTTGCCGAAAAGCAGCTGCCCAAATGTCTGGAAGAGGCGCTGGAAAGCAGTAAGGGAAAGGACGGCACACGCCAAAATACTCACCCTTTCGACTTACTATAGCATGAAGTTCGCATTTCCAGCAATTGATTTATCCCGTAACATTTGATAGGAAATGCTCCGACGTTCAACGTGAGACCGGAAATTTCTCAATGTTTTTCGGTGGCTTCTTACCTACCGTCTCGTACTGCATTTGATGTTAAAGAAATTTACGGGTGTATCACGAAAGGGGACGCTATGTAACATGTACCTTTGTTTGATTAATCTATTATAATTGGGGGTTGGCTACAGATTTTTGCCGGGGTGCGTCGAGGTCAAAATGTACAAAAATGTCAAAAGTCGGTGATGTACAACAACAACAACTACTTCCTGTCGATTACCATGTCCATTTATATAGTGGAATCAAAAGATGTAATTGTGCTGATAACTTAAAATTTTGATTTTTCCTATGTTTTGTGACTATATATAAGGAGTCATGACTGACTTAGCTGTTCAATTAATGGATCAAGCTTTATAGATAGTAAAAAAAATACCTAAATATCTTATTAAAGATATTTAGGCCAGATTCGTTTGGGTTCAACAGCACGATCCACGAATCATGCGAATGCCCATTTTCCCGACACATACACACATCCACATGCACTTTTCACGTTTTATTTTCAGCGAGTACCGTTCAAGATGATAAGGCTTTGGTTAAGGCTCGTCGCGGCTACAGCCTTACAGAAAACTTCGTATCCAATTATAGCTTGTATTGTGGCACAAATAGCATGTTCGGGTAGGTTTTGGTTTCGTGTGTACACCACTGGATAATTATAGTTACTTTTGAAGTTGTACATGCTACGTTTCGCCAGCCTGTATCATCAAATGATAGCCACGACGTAAATAGGCTAGCAGGAAAAATTTCTATTGGCACATTTACTCGATACAGAAGCCGAATATGACCCCTTATAAGCATTTTGCCAAACCTCCATACTCTAACATACGGTATGAAATACGAAAAATGTATTCCTTGGAAAAATGAACATTGCGGCCGACCGCTCAGTAACCTTTGGTGTTTCACCAAATAGGCAAGGACATTTTGTGCGTGTCCTTCAAGCCGAAGGGTAATTTTGAATTGTTGTTAGCCTTCGAGGGTCTACAAGTGTGTTAAACGGCATTTGACGGAACAAGACTGAAACAGTTGGAAGAATTAAAACTTCACACTTATTATCCCGACATTTTTTAAATCCCAATTAAATACGATTGCCTTCTTGATTACCCGTTAGGTATGACGGCATAAGCTGTACACACTTTAAGCAGCTTTAAGCAGTGCTAAAATGAGCCGCAAGCTGATTTGACCGAAAATAAGCCATAAAAAAAGGCTATAGTTGGACTGGAATCTTTACTTGGTCATCGCGTTATTGATTGTTGCACCTCTGCATGGAGAGCCGAGGGTCGTAGAATAAACGTATGCGCTTATATAAAAAAATAACAAATGCCACGGTTAACCTAAAAAGAAACACAGCAACAAATGCGATAGGAGCATTTGATCCTTGAGAGAAAGATGCTAATATGCGCAAGCAGACAAGCGAGCGGCCGACAAGAAAACGAGGAGATGTGTCGTGGTCCACGCCGTCGCAAAGTGTCGAATGCTTTCATGCGTCACCAGCGATGGGCGATGATGGCGGCGGTGGCATCAACATCAAACGTCGTTAATTTCTCACTCTAACCCTCTTCTACGAAAGCTCCCTTCATCCTTGATTCCCATTCGTGCCACAACTCTCTCATCGCTCGGGATGTACATCTGTAAAAGCTTGCTGGTTTTAATTGACAACAACAGCTCACATTTTTGTCTCCTCGTTTTTGTTGTTGCTTCTGCCGATGCTGTCGACACCAGCGCCGCCGCTAAATACATAGTTCAGGATCGCAGGGATTGTTGCGTGCTTGTCTTATAGCAATAGTGGCACTAGCATGACATTTTGCTGTCTACGGATCTTACGGGGGTATCGTATGAATGGCTGCCGGTAATCGTAGCTATGAGTGTGCAGAAGTCATCAAGCAATAGTAGGCCTGAAGAGAAACAACGAACCGCTAATCGACTGGCCACCAGCAAATGGCGGGCGATTTGAAAATGACACTGATATGAACGGAAGTCGCTGTTGCTGTTCGACTGGGAAGAAGAGCCAACCTAAATCAATGTGACACAAATCACTAAAAACGCTACTGGTAAAGGTAGCAGGAGCAATATAAATAGCTGTGACAATTAAGGCAGGCTTGGGAACAGCTGCACCAGTGGAAGCTTTCGAAGCCAACCGAATCAGATCGGTCGTGGGATGGAACGTATACGTTTGACCAATGAAAAGCGAAGGTATACGCATCCCTCATGGAGGACAAGACTAGCGCTCCGACCGAAAACGGAGCTAGACACCAAGCCAGCAGCGTCGAACGTACACGCGACGCTGGTGATCGCGATAATGTTGATAATCTAGCCGAGATGGTGCTGTTGTTCAAAGATTGAAATTTATAATCAAAATTTCTTTACGAACATGTTTCGTATCGATCTTTAAGAAGAAAACGTAGTAGACAATAGCTTAATTGATCGAAGAGTAATGTTTTCAAAACGGTATCGATATAGGTGTGCGTTGAAGATCGAAGTGGTACCTTTGCTTCAGTTTTTTTGGTGACAGTTGAAATTTATCGGCCTTAATACGGTCTAAAGGCGAGGATTTTGCTGTCTATATTATTATCCTTGTTTAAATTTTGTATGTCTTTACCTGCTATTCAGTGGGCGCTGATATTCGCTAAGTGTTCGTTCTGTTTAAGTCAACCAATAGCGCACAGCAGAACATCCCACCTAAGATGTACCCTTGAAAACTTTATTTTTTACGAGGATAAACGAACAGTGTCTTAATGCTTATCTTCGTGAGGCGAAAATATGAAAATCATCAGCATGTTCAGTAATGAGAATTTAATTATTTTATCCTCGTATAAGCTATAATATACGTACACTACATACGAAACACAAATATACATATGGACATTACTATAATGTGTTCTTTACAGAACCTAGGCGAAATTGAAATATCGCGCTTAGTTGTTTCCTCCTGCCGAGTTCGCCGGCCGCTGCCCCACTATTGCCAGCAAATATCTATCACGCAGCGGGGCACAATATTTATTCTATAAAAATAATCATAGAAGCTAGCTAGATAATAGAAACACTATTCATAGATAGTGAAACTTTAATTAATTAATATCACTATGATGATCATTGGCGTGCTCGTTCTTCATCTGTCCAATTGCGTCCGTGCTTGCATATTCGTGTGTTATTCGAAGCTGACAAGAGCGATTAACGAGAACGTTTGGGCCGATTCTGTTGCGTTTCCCCCTTCAGAACAACAAGCAAGCCTTCCACGAACAAGCAGTCACCAACAAAAGCAACAGATGTATCTGCCTAGCAATAGAGCGAGGACCACGAGTCAATTGAGCAGGGAGACTGACGCTAGGTAGGTAGGCAAGAAGGGACGGTACACGTAAGCGGCTATCGCAGATGCACGCTTGTTCACCTACTGGTTTCCTTGCGTGCACAGCTTCCCACGGCCGCTAGTAGTGGTAGTGTCTAGCGTATTTTAATTGTACGCATTAGAATTACATATCCTTTGTCCTAGCAATACGATTGGCCAGCTATCATGCGAACTGTGGGGAGAAGTTGTTACATGGAGGGATGTTGCGACGTAGCAATAATAAACAACGAACGAACCATAAACTGTAGTTATTAGAAGAATCGCTACGACGATGGGGGCATGAGTTGAACCGGGCAAAAGCAGATACGCTTGACTATGTTTCATTTGTACTGTGTTATACATGTTGTATGATTATTGTTATCATGATTGGGACGACTAGGGGGGGGGGGGGCAGAGTCACGTCATTATTGTTCGTGCGGGTTGCATTCTACTACCACACGATGCAACAATGGGCAGTATAGCATCACTCAACGAAACGTGACATGCGTGTAGGAAACATTATCCAATTGCACTGTCTGCCTATCTTCCTTTGCTTGTCCTGACTGTGGACGTACGTGAACAATTTAGCCTTTTAAAGGCCCGTTCTAATTAATGGCGGACAATCACGTAAAGAAAAGTTCACATTTTATGAAAGATGGAAGGGAACATCTAAAAGAGCTTGTATAATCTAACGGTAATGTGATAACGATGTGTCCATGTGACTACTTCACGTTCAAAGTACTGTTAATGGCGTATCAATCAACATCGCCAATTGTTTGCATTTTGCAAAATATATAGACATGTACGCATTACATAAAGTGAACGTCTTCTTTCATCTGTAACAATAATACAATGCCATCTCCATTTAGTAAGTAAATAATTGCCCCACATTAAAGAGCAGGCGCATATCACCGAATACCACAGAGCCATAAAAAGTATGAATCGCGCTTTTCGTCGCGGGCAAAATTTCCTGCCTCGTGAAAACCTACAAACCCGTATCACGGGAACCAAATAATAATGATTTTCTCCCCGAAACAAATGATAAGTGCATCGCAATTTTTACAGGTAGCCCACTCCAAAGTACCATAGTGGAGGGAAGGGAGTTCGATGATTCTTTGTAGGTAAGTAGCCATGCATTGCATTTAAGCTGGCCTGTACCGTATTCAAGGTCCACGGCCGAGGTGCCAAGGACAAAAAGTTAGCTCTCGAAAAATACTACTCATCAAGCGGGCTCTGCTTTATTTCGGAATACGTTGCGGGGCTACAGATCGCTAAACTAGTAGTCGTTGCTAAAATTAGGGCGGACAAACTGGATCTTCGACCAGTTGGGTTCGGAATTGATATAGGGTTGTCATTACTAGCGTGGCTCGAGGTGACATTTACTAGCTTCCTTCCTGCAGTGTGTTTTCTCTACTTTCTAAGGAAGCGAACAGTAAGAATTGCCGTTTCCTCTCCTAGGTCTTCTCTATCCTATTAAACCGATTGGGCATTGGGAGGAGCTGGCAAACTGGTCCTGTCTCGGTCCTTGAAGTTCATGAAATCGTAACCGAACCCTTTCTATCTAAGTTATTTCGCCTTTAATTTTCATTTCCCCGCTAAACCATTCTGTCTGTAGTTTGAATAGTCACTTGATTTCTTGAAGCGGAATTTTTCTCAAAATTAAATATTTATTCACGATTTACTATGTTACTCTATGAAAACTATGCTTAGTAGGACATCACAAACTATAACGGTACACTAGACATCTGCGAACTTCGGCCGAAATTGTACATTTACCTTTGTCGAATTCGCGCGGTGAGTGCTGCCTGGGCAAAAGGAAAGGGTTTCTCTCTGTCGCAAGGGAAGCTGGAGGCTTGGCTAATTACGACTATGGCTTCCATAGCAAGAGCCGTTTTGTTAGCGTCACGCTATGGTGTGGCTCCTATTTCCCCTGATAGGAAAAGTATTGCATAATTCTGATAATGGTCGTCAGTCGAGACAAAACAATAATAAAAAGAAATGTTTGTTCCGGTTATATAGTTACAAAAATCATAACTGCCATATAGACATAAGCTGTTGACTGATTATGCTTCTCAGCATATGCTTTGGATCACTGCTGATGTTGTTAAGTACAATAACGTTGTAGCGTTCGGCTGGTCTACAACAGTCCATATCCGTAAGTATAAAATGGATAATTTTTTACTTCTGAACTACCTAATACCAGCCATACCTCTCGAATAGGGAAATGCCTCTAGGAATTTTGATAAGAAATCGACGGCTCCAACCGTGTTATCCTATAGTGTTGACATGCACTGTCAAATTAGGAACCAATCGACCGACGGACCAACCACTGCTGTTATTATTGTAACCCAGGTCGGAAAGTCAGTAAAGGGCAGGGCGGCAGGCGGTCACATCAGCAGCTCAAGCCGTTGACAAACATTAGACATCGGTCTTTTCTATTGGATTTGCAGTCATTTTACTCGCTGTTACCAGGACTCAAAAAGTCGGGCAGTTCGTGACGGTTTTGATGCCACTGTAGTGTCTGCAGCAGCTTTTGACGGAAGATAGTGCAGATGCATTGCGGTGCCATCAGTGACAAACATCTGCTACCACGGAGAGAAAACGTTGTTGATTCCAAATTTCTACTAGGCTGCACACTCCTGTAATGCACGTTTACTCCTTTGCATCTGAAAAGTCAGGATTCACGGTAATGAGAATCGTAATAATAATATAATATACTAATAGCACAACGACGACGACGACAACAACAGCATAAACAAAAATTAGCTTGTTAGTTTTTTCCATTGCTAAAAAAATGAGGAGGCTGGGGTGGAGAAGACAGCACAGCCGGGTTTGGCCAATACCGTTACGGCTGCGTAAATAATTGGAACTGAGTGTGTGTGTGCGCTCGTCTGGACGTATGTAAAATGAAAGGGCCTTGCAAGGGAAAACTATCAATACGAAAAGCTCAATATGTTGTTCTATTTAAAATTAGGCTAAAGAAAAGCGTCGAAAAGTTACACTCGCTTACGCACGCAATCGTTACTCTCATTATAGCAAGCTTAATCTACTTAAATAATGATGACCTATAATAAAATTTCAGGAGCTTGATTTTAACAAATGGAATACAGTGAATTCACATCAGTGTTTTCATCACAAGATGGCCTTAGTGGTCAGGCTCTAAAATCGCCTGTTTAGGCCAGTTAAACAGGAGCCGATCAAATGAGTTGGAGTCAGACAGTGAATTTTGTCCAGCAAAGAATGCGTAAAAAGCTTATCTTCTAGAATTTTCTAATATGATGAAAGGAGCATGCGTGCATTGACACAGTCAAGCTTATCAACGAACGGATTAAAGCTATCAGTGTCTTCTGTCAAAGCATCAGCGATATAATTGGTAAAAACAAATCGACAGAAGCTAAGTCTCCTGGGTAATTAAAAAAGAGCAACACCTACTCCTTTTTTTTTGCATATATATTACATGGATTTGCGATGTACCTTTAGAAATATCATGAATTTCAACTGCAATAATTTACCACGTAGCATTAGAAAATTTATTAAACAACAATACACCTACGACAGCTTTTACTCTTCTACTGTATCCACGTATCACGGAATTTTTTATCGCGTTTATACGTATATGTTAGCCCGACTGTGTAGGCGATCAGGCAGTCTTACACGTTGCCTCTATGCGGCGTCAAATATATATATGTAGATGATATTGCTCGTAGATAAAAATCTAGGAGTGTTATCACTCTTCCATAAACAAAAGTAGCTAATGAATTTTTCTACTATAAAGTACCATGTCAGACGAACGCGCACCGTGTATAGTTAACGTTTCCATTCCAGATATAATAAATACCATTGAAAAAAACTAAGATAAATGGGAGAGATTGCCATTTTCAAAACGTTGTTATCATTTTTGGTGGGATTGTGTACTCGTGAGCTGTTAACAGTAGAAAGGCTGCCGAGAGTTTTCTTGTTCCGTTAATGATTCCGCAATCCGCCCGCTCACTACCACAACGACAAATGAATAAATGCGCACCTGAGGATGACGTAAAACCCTCTCCATCGTCTTGTTTGTCGGTTGTATGTATACATATCTGAATCTGTGTCGTCTTGCCAAAGGCCCAAAGGTATAAAGCCTTTTATGCTACTGTTCAGAAGTATTATTATCATCTTTCATAGAGCAGATTTCTACAGAGGTCTGTGCTATACTGGCCATACGTCAATCGACGTAAACTGAAAACTCGTGTCCCGATATTTTCGTGTGCGTCCAAGAGTTGGATACAGTAACTCATACAAGCGCGTTTCATAGTCGACAGTAGCACGTTTCCAATGTTCATCAAAGATAAGCCCTGTTCCTTCCAGTTAATCTGTTCATCTTTCCAGTTTCTGTATGATTATTGCGGTGACCGGCTAATTCAAAACCCGAAAAATAAACAAGGTAGACTTCGTGTACTAAGCTACGTCATGTTTTTCAGAATATTCAACACGTACATTAACACTGAAGGTTCAGATTTGCTCCGATGGCATGTCGCATACTATTCTATTGCACGATCTATTTAGTAGCATCGTCAATGCAGTTGGCCTTTGAACAGTCACCTAAGATAGCACCTGAGAGCAAAATGGCGCGACCTAAGCTTCAGGTTAGTTCGACTATACTAAAACTAAGCCAGCGATGAGGACGTATGGCAGACTGACGCTCATCGGAGAGAAACGATTCGTTAAAACCCACAGGACGGATTCAACTTTTGCTGGTTCGCCTCGTTTAAATACAGTCAACAATTGGCCATTTATAATTACTATATTTAGCTTATGCTTTTTTTGGTGTTCGTCGCTAGTCAGGCAGGATTTTTGACCCATTTATCTAAACAGTCCAATAGCGACGATCGGATTAGCGGTGACGGTAATGACAGCAGAATTTTACTTAGTTTGTTTCCTTCATGTTTTTTTGCTACGTCTTTTATCGTTGATTCTCACCGGTTGCTGGCTGAAAACGCCAATGAGTGCATCGCTATAAAAGAAAATGCTATACTGGCTTGCTCGGTAGCGAGTGGAAATCATCGTTGGTGGGAAACCGATGCTTAGATGCCCAGATGATTGGTGATTACACGAACTAGCATTTTACAGATCAACTATCTACTTGTCATTTACATACCCAAGGGAATAAATTGCCTTCGTATAATACCTTTTGTACTATGGATGGATGTTTCAACTTCCATCGATTCGTTAAGTGGCCTTACATTCGCAGACGAAGTGCTGACACCGTCCTGCTGGCCAGATTCGTGACCAATGCTGAAGTGCTGAAGTCGCGTTTATATGCCTCTTCGAAGATTTTTCATGCAACGAATTAAGGGAAGCGAGAGATATTATTTTTTGACGCAAAAAATACATTATATACATGTATAACTGAATTACGTAGAGCTGAATGTGAGGTATCTCTTTGCCCAAATTGTGTCGAGTGTGTCTATTACGTAGCTATTTTAGGACAGACAAAGTAGTGCAAAGGAATTATTAAAGCAATAAATTCAGTTTTTTGTTATACAAATTTACAGCAGCATTTGCACTCATCTGTAGCGCTGGGCAGCATTAGGATAAACATATTAACTAAATTTAACATATTATACAAAAGAACGTTTTGAAGGGAAAATACAAAGTGGAATATAAATCTATTTCTATATCATGCCGCTGTTCTAGGATTGTTCAAATAATGTTGATATAATAAAGCTGGCCTACTCTTGAGTATGGAAATTTCATCACATGGACCCGCAACAAAGCCTAGATCGATCTTCGATTTTGCCGTATGGGCGACCGCATAACCCACAACCGTATTTCTGAACGGTACTGCACATCAGGCATCAAGTATGTATGGCGACCTTTTAGTTCCGCATCGTCAGCTCAGAGTGTGAATTCTGTGTTAATATATATAAGCTGAATACAATGTAATCCGCCTAAAATTTAGTGTTTTTTTTTTTAATTTAGTCGCCTTGTTACTGGTTAGAGAGTCGCATCCTACGTAAGGTACCATCCCTACCTATGTTAAGACGACAAAGGTTTAATCTACTCGACAGTGTGACACGATAGCATTAATCCTAATTTGCTATCTACTTAGCTGATATCATCCACGTTAATTCTGTACGATCGAGGACGTTTATCTCTACGTTACCACCCTTGTCCTTTCTGGGCAATCAATGAGCCGACAGCGTGGGCAAGATCAATAGCGCCAACAGCTGTCGCCTTACATGCTTCCGTCGCCTGCTTATTGGTGCCGCGAGGTAAGGGCTCTGCCAACGATTCTCACTAGTTACCCCTCGCGCCGTTCCGCTCGACAAGGATGCTATAAACGCAAGAAATCGCAACAATAAACGGTGTCAGCAGCTACTGAACAACATCATACTTCCGTTAAACGTTAGTCTTGACTGGCAGACCAATACGGTACACGGTAAGTGGTCGTCTGAACGTACGCCTCACTCATTAATAGAAACTTTTCTTCTTATTCACCAAACACATTTATCTCTGCTCGACGTGTAATATCACTAGCTGATATTATCTTTTTAGGCAACTGTGTCTTTATCAAGAAAAAAAACTTCGTACCCTCAGAGAATACGTTATTGAAAGAGACCGAACTTGTTTGATCGTGTAACTGCTAACGCTTAGTTGCGTACAACATGGTAATCAGTTTCCCTCGTTTTTTCTGTCTGCTGAAGGGTTTCAACTCGTGGTGGATGTGTCCTTAGTCCCTCTACCTGACAATGAAGCCATCGTGTTCATATTATAGTGCACAGCCGCTGCTGATGCCGTCTGGTGCAGCTGCAACACTTGCTATTTTTACAGCTGCAATAAGTGCATATATTTTCACATCCCTAGATTGGCCGATCCTGGCTCCGAGGCCGTTACGCCTGCAGAAATCTGATCTTCCAGCTGCAGGAGTTTGCGGTGGCTTTTGAAGATCTAGTACCTTCACTGCTGCTGCTGCTGTGCGTCAACGAATAGTCATTTCAGTATTCTTAGGGATTCCCCGCTTCTGCTGCTATTACTTTTCGCTGTTCTTTTGGCTCATTACTGTCGTCGAGTCGACGTCGTGATTGGCATCAGCATCGTCGTTGTGGCTGTCGTCGTTGAACGATCGCTGGTTTTTTTCACCCGATTAACCCAATCGAACGAAAAAGGATCGGCTCGACTCCCTCTCGAATTTTTCTTGCACTGCTCTGGCATCGTTAGTGCCGTCATCATTTCCTTCGGCGCCAGGAGCACATTGAACTTCGTTGAGCTTCACCTTCCTCATTCTTTTTGACGGTGATAAAGTCCTATTTGCTCAAATGCACGTAACTTCGTCCCCTTTTCTGGCCCCCTCATAATTTGCTTCTTCTGATCAATCATTTTGCACTTCTAGATCTTATAGGGCAATGCCGAACAGCAACTGACAGCCGCCTTTGGTTGAATTTGTCGATTTTGCCTGAATATATATATATATATATATAATCTTGGTGCTCTTCCTCCGTCAATTTCTTTTAATTTCAGCTTTGCAACCATATTTTTCTGACCTCTATATACATATATATATACTCGCCGGTGACTAGATATGGTTTGACGTCGTAGATCATGACACTGTATCTAAGCTCGTATCAGTTTAGGGTATAGCAGAGGAACAAAGACATGAATGCTTAGGCGTTCTTGTTTCCATTCTAATTATTGCTGATCAATGATTAGCAACGTTTCTGTTGCTTCTGTGATAAGCAAGAATCGTTTTACTTGGCTTGAATGAGATGGCAGGTGTGTCATAATGATAATATCTATTCCTTGAATCAAATCAATTGTGGGTGCATATTTAGCGGTCCAATAAAGAGTTCATAGGTTGTCTGATTTTTCTAAGGTCAAAGTTAAGCTGCTACAGACCTTGATCGCAAACGATCTGCAAGGGAACAATGGGCCAAACATAATACGATCCTAGTTATGATCCATGATAAAACATGGACAACCCCAAATCATATCCAGTTATCGTCGAATGATAAAAATCGATATAATAAGTATCCTACATCTGACTTTTTTCAACTCATCTGGTATCAGAATTATCTGGTATTTGAAAATATTATGCTGTTGCTCACTATCTTGCGATCTTATTTTTTAATATCTAGATACGTTTTAAATATAGTCATGCACTGAATTTACGTACACCTACGTGTGCACATCTTCCCTTTGCAAAAATTGCCGAGGACTCGCCGCGTTATCACCGTGATTCTATAGTTCGGGTTATCGGCATCCGCCATTTGACCATTCAGCTGACAGGAAAAAAAGCTCAGATGTTTCGCCTTGTATGTACTGGGCCGTGCGACTCTGACTGTTACTGTTGCTAGTATTACCATTATCATTAAACTATTACAGGGGCGAAGGGTAATTTCGTATATAAATCTCATGGTATTTTTTCGTTGCTAATCTGCGTTGTACATATGCATCGTATTAGCCCAGGCGTTGTTGGTCTTTTTATCCGGCATGTTATCGGGAGCGATTGTTTGTTGCATACGTGTTTCGAACATCGAAAGTCTGGCGTCAGAATGATGACACTGCTGAAGCAAATGATGCCTCCCGTAGACTTTGTCGGTAACGCGTGCCGCTCCGCGTGCTCTTTTATCTTTGAGTATAATCTTGTCATTAATTGGAACTAGATAGAGTACGGATCGGCCTGGTCTCATAGGTTCCTTTCCTAGACCCAACTGCTAAGTGTCGTTGATTTCCAATAAATGTAACTTATAGTTAATTAACTTAATTGATTACGTTAATCGAAAAAACTAACTTGAGAACAAGTTAACAATGGCTGCCGCAGGGCATTACTCCAACGATGCTCCTGGTACGGTGTGTACCTCAATTATTTTTTTCATAATATTATGCTTTATGGTAGTCGAAATAAGGCCGCCAGCTACTCAGTCTCTGCGTATACGGGTAAATGTTCATTAGTCCTATGTGAGGTTAGAGTGTTACATGTTTGACGTGACTGAGAAATTTGCAATTCGCTCGAGATTCTTAATTAACTTACAATCGCTAACTTAAATGAACAAGAAGCTAAATGTTCGATTACTATGTAAATTCAGCTGTAAAAAGACCTAGTGTGTATCTTGTGCTTTTCGTAATCATGTTTATGACGTGATGGTATCTCTGCTGCTTTTACCGTCGCTGTTTGGAAAATGTTACTTCTAAATAGTAAACGGGAATTACGCCGCCGACAAAATTCTGTGACGGTTCACTCAATCTAATGAGTGTAAAAACAGGCGGGATCAGAATGGTGATCATGTAAATCGAGTCAATGCTCCTTTGAGGAATATTCAGATGCCACACACAGCTATTGAGGATCTGTACAATTCTACAGCTGTACATACCGAGTGTTTCCAACTGAAGAAGCAGATACGTGTGTACAGGCACGAACACACTCAGATATACATGCGCTACTATAGGTGGAATAGACTTAATTCTGGCCCTCTATGGTGTCTACGTAATAGGGCCCCTATGCTGTCCAACTGTTGTAGTTAGCGTTTCTATACGGACTCGGTCTTTCTTTTGCTGGATAATTAAGTCCGCAAGCAATGTCCCCATATAGCGAGATGAGATAGGACGACGCAGACGGTTAGCAGCGGGCAAATGGAAATAGTGTGGTGTGGAGACTCAAGAAAAATGCTAGCAACAACTGTTACAGGAAAAGTTTACAAAGCACAAATGAATCACATGACAAAAAAGTCTCTGTTATTTAGATGAGGTGATCGCGGTCAACGTGGTCACGACAGCGGCAACCCCACCTTTGGCTGTGACTGGTGCTGCAAGTGTTGCTATTGTTCTTGTTTTCGTTTCGATCAACTACCCCACGCCATATCGTTTTCGGCTCGATGAGAAAAAGATGCAATCAAAGAAGACGTTACTTTGTCATTAGAGTAACTGTCGTGAGTATTTTTCCTGCTGCCCGGCTGGCTGCTATTGCCGCTGTTGTTAGCTGTACATCTTTTTCTTCTGTTGGATGTGCTCACTTCGTTCGTGGCAACGAGATCCCTTCATCCGTCGGCAACGGAAGGCAGAAGATCAATCGGAAGTAGTGATGGGTCTGGGTGTACGTGAATGGCCACAGCCACTAACGCTCGTTCGCTGTTGGCAATTGTAACTGCAGTAGGTTATCAAGACTAGTAAAAATGTGCAGGCATCTGTGTGCGCGTATCGCGACGCGGCAAATCAACTTATCTTACGTTAGTTAATTTCCACTGCTGTGGTTTATGTTACTATTCAATAACAGGAACCGGCACCGGTCGGCAAGTTCGTTGTTAACAAATATTTAACACTATTAAATGTCTCCTCACTTTCTATATATATAAACTAATTACTTATAGATGAGCAAGTCATCGATTTATCAATAGTAACTTTGAATAAGTGTTGTTAAGGAATTAGTCGATGAGAGGTTCGTAAGAAACTTTTTAGTTAATAGGACTTCTCAACACACTGAACCAAATTTTATCTATATCTGTGAAGCTTCGATTTTAAGTTTCCTATTTGCAAAGGACTGTAAAAACGGATTTTTTTTAGATTGACAGGTCCTGTATTACATGCTGAAGACATGTCTTAGGGCCTTTTTTTCTTACGAATTAGAGTACGTAGTATAAAGGTGGCGAGGAGAAGAATGATAAAACATAGCCAGCTCTTAATTTTATATTCCTGTATATTTTCTTCATTAACTTGCTAGATCACATTCGAGTATTGAGCTCTCCTGCACATGTACAGTTGTTTACTGACGGGAAAGTGGACGATGCGATCGCTTAGAATGACTCTAAGTGTTTGTTTTTATTACGTAGACACCGGAATAGAAATTGTTGGTCAATACGTGGGGAGAGAGCATTCATGGCGTTTAAAAGCTGTGTTCACCTCCCTGAAGCAGACCCCGTTCAATAGTATCATTTAATCAATAAGAAATCTCTGTAAATTGTTCAGCGCTATTGTCCATCTATTATCTGTACTGAGGGTGCACGCATCATCGGCACAAATCTTATACAGAACCTATCGACGTTATCTATATGCGTGTCTATACGCAATCGGACCGTGCGTATCTTTGCATTTCGACAAGAGTTAGTCTAATTGGAACCCTTTACCCCACTTGTTCCCTATAAGCTAAATATAAATGAATAAAATATATGACTAAATTGTCACATTGGTCGAACGAAGGTCACTGTTGATTATTATACTGTAAATTTATGTTAACGTAGTCGAATACCTTCCTCAGACTTAGGAGAAAAAAATCACCATGACTTTTTTCTCTCGTTTCGTTACTTCGCCAAATAACCCTTTAGCTACTGCCGTCGTGTTTTCCCTTTTTTTTTCCCATTTATCTTGAATCCATGTTGATTTTTGTTAATAATCTTGTTTGTTTCCAAAAATTGAATTAATTTGGGTCTTTCTTCACAAGTCTCGATTAATTGAAGATCCACAGAAGTTAGGTAGCCATTTTTGTGGCCGAAAGTAATTATCCTACTGTTGAATAACTCAGGAACGCCCTGCTCAGGACGGAGTTTGTGCAACCGTCGAAGGCCACGACAAAATTTACACTGTTCTTTTTTGAATTAGTTCGGCAATCCGGCAGCTGCTGACGATCTTTCGAGCTCGTAAGCAGATTAGTTAAACCATAGCTAGAGACCGCCTCAAACTTTAAGATGCTATTTGTTCCAAACGACTGCGCAATATTTTTTAGAGATAGACACCTCCTTCGGCGATTTCAATAGAAAATTTCAGGCATGAGTATATGTATATATTATCCTGGACTTGAATAAGTATTGACCATTATAACGTGAATTACATTACCACTTACTGTGAATAGTAACTGTTTGAGATTAGCTTAGTTCGGAGATGACGGGGCCAGCGAAGTGAACGAAGTTGCGCTTGGAAAAATTGTTTGAAGTAACGGAAACGTGACAAGATGTCAAGTTGATAACGATCAAATAAGTGGCGGCAGCACAAATAGTCATTATTTTGTTCGTATGCTTTCTGTTTTTCTTCCGACGCTTTCATTGTTAGTTAAAGTAAGACATCTCTCTTCTGACAGAATGAATAAATTCGTTGCTGTTTTGGTCGTACAACTGGAAGGAAGTGGTAGGAATATGGGAGAGAAAGGGTAGCTAGTGGATTACAAGAGCTTACAAACATCAGCTTTTGTCATCTTGACAGTTTAAGCAGTAAAAGTTCAAGGCGAGGGGGTGTTTAAGTGTTGATCACTCTTAAAGCGGCGGTCGCTGACTTCGAATCAGAATTATCTTAAGGCAATGCATTATCAAATGACGATACAACACATAGAGCTAATCATAGCACAGGCGGGAGGCGAGAAGATCGAAAGCTGAGGAGCATATTTATTTTCTATTATTCTGTGGAAAGTTGAAGTTATTATAATTAGTTAGTTCGTTAGTTTTTTTTTTCCTTAAGTTCGTATGGCAGCAATAACTTCAATTAATGCTAATAGCACAACTTTTGTAAAATGTGATAATCATGCAACGTATGGTAGATCATAAAAACGAACAGATAGAGTTTGATCATTTTCAGTAAACTTGGCCTTGGCATTGAAAGGGTCCATGTTCAAAACCGCAAAAAAATAGTTTCAAGTTAGTGGAAATACTTCCTAGTCGCTTGCAAATCTTCCCGGTCTTTCATAAGTAAGAATTTTATTTCATAGTACATGTCAGTAAAGTCAGTTCTTTCAATCCCTAGGTAATTGCTGGAGTGTACCTTAATCCTTGCATCCTGGCATCCTGCAAACTCATAAGGACAAGCTGAGAGACTTTGCGTTTCGTCGAAACCAATGGAAGACGTTCTCAACATATCGCTTGTTTTGGTATAGAACGGGTTAACAGGATCGAACGACACGCCAAGCATGCACATGATCAAATATGGCGGAGGAAAGGCTAATTGCAGGAAGCTGCCATTTTTTTAAAGTTGGTTTCTGAATGAGCACAACCATTAGTGCCAGCTAATTATTCAGCTACTAATAACGCAAGCCGCATATCGAGGCTCAAATAAAAAGTACTCCAGCATTTGCAATCATGAACTTAGCCCAAATTTTCGACAAACAACTTAACTTGATACCTTGCTGGCAAAGTTTGAATAGTTGCAGTAATGATTCCGTCAAGATCAGATATCATTGTCAAATTGGGCACACTCATTACCTTGTTGACTGAACTACGGTGATATTTCTTTATCGCCCTGTGGTTCATAGACGTAAATAACAGTATATCGCGTTTGAAAGGTATTTCTTTTCCGGAAATCAACGATCGTATTGTGGAGGGGACTTTTTTTGAAGTGATCAATTTTGTCGTACTTCACAGGCATACGGAGCAGACGGCATCATCTCTCGCAGTGTAATGATATCTCGCAACGATGTGTCTTCTCTATTCAGGAGTCGAAAAGACGAAAGTCTGTCAGGACAACTTATAAGCTTGGCTTCCGGCTACAGTAAACTGGTTTGCACTAGCTATTCAGTTGACTCATCAAGAATATGGGAACGCAACAGGCACAGTATCAGTTGGGGCGGCGATAACCAGTCAGCGTCCACACAGCAAGCAACGCTAGTCCGAGCGGCAGCAGTAGGAGATAAATCGGATAGCTGAATCATGAACTTCATCGTTTTGCGTTTTATCGCTGGTTGCGTTTTACGTCGGCTCCACCGTCAGTCTGTGAGTACGAGTTGACACCTCCCGCCGAGCCCAACTGTCCGCTGGTCGTACGCGCGGGATAAGATTTCGAATGAAAACACAGACCCGAACCCGAACAGGGTCCTATAGCGTACGACTGATCGTTCTGTCCGTCTACCCTGCCCGGTTATCAGCCCCCCTGCTAGATTGATTTGAAGTGCACAGCCGGTACGGCGGCGGTAATACTGGCGTAAGCCGTAGAAAGTAGCCAAGGACCGAACGACGAAACGCGGATGTCAACAGGATCAATGGAATCCGAATTGTTTATTGGGGACCACTAGTGAGCGGAGCAGTGCAGCGTATGCTACAAAATCCCATAGTCTCTTCAAGTCGTTTTAATGAAGTAAATTGAGACGAAACGTTCGTTTGATTCAGATGGCGCTAAACACTGTGCAACTGAACGCTTCACTCGGGCCAAAATGAACTACGCTACAGGAAATCGTTAGTCATATGATTGACCTAGAAACACGACCAAATTAGATTGCCACCTTATCTCGTGAAGCACTTGCTCTCTTCTATGAAAGACTTCGATGTTAAAAGCTAGCAGTGTTTCCTTTTTCTTTTTCCCAATATCAAATACAGACGATTTTCAAAGAAAACGTAAGAAAGAGAAAGCCACTTTCTAATTGGATAAAACGCTTCGTGTCAGCAACTCTCCACCACAGGGCACATATTTGGAGCGAAATCTGCATTCACGACACCTATCGTGGGTCACGATACAATCGGGCCTTGGTGTTCCCTGTGGGAGCCACAGCTGCTTCCTACAGCTACCAAGCTTACCCTGGTCCACGACTGCGCCTGGTCATCTGAAACATGTGGCTATGTGTGTAAGCAGTTAAAACGACATTTAGAGAAAATTAGTTACCGAACTATATAACGACACAGCGTTTACCCTACAATACCTTAGATACGATGTGGACGTACTACACATACAATCATTGACGAAAGAAGCTTGAGTTTATAATTATATTTACTTGTTAATGGTCTGTGTTCGTTAATCACTTCGTCAAAACATGTTTTTTTTTATTCACGTAAACCGACACGCCTACCTATGTGTGCGTGACAGACTATCACAGTCATGCCAAATGTATGTCTAGCAATCACATGTCAGTTACGAAGCACAAAAGCGATGAAAGTTCTGCACCGCTGTAAGTTCACATTGAAACAGTGTCCATAAAGATTTGCACGCATCTCAGTTAACGCCATTGACGTTAATAACGCCGAGATCGTTACTCCCTGTGTCGTAACGATCACAATTAATTACAACAATGTGTACAATTTCCTACTAGTAACCCCGTTTATTTAGTTAATGACCCATTTTTTACTACACCTATATAGCGAGTGTTATCCAGTACTACCGTGACATGCTCCCTAATCGAGTCACAATGTCGGAGCTGTTGTACTATCTTTGTGACCCACTTGTTGCAGCATCAGCCTGTTTTCGTAGCAAATTTAATAATTTCATTACCTTACTTACCAACTGTTTAATTAAAAAGACTCAGGTATTTTGCTATTAATGTTCGAGACTCTGTAATATAAGTTTCGTTCTAATTCCGTGCTCGCACTGTAATTAAGCCGTCAGTACGCTACCATCAACACGTTGCGCACTTGTAGCTCCTCGGTTACTTCACTATACGCCAAGGTGATCTTATTTAAGAAGTTCAATGCGAATATAGATATTTTTTGTAAGTTCTCAAGCTACTCTATTTCATGTATCACAATCAGTAGCGACGGCGGCAAAAAGTACAAAAGTAGTTATTACCACCAGTCTAGTGTTTCTTTTGTAGAGAAAACAACAGCCGAGGGACTTCATGGGGAAAAATATCTAATTCGGTACGTATAGCCTGTAGCAAAAAAAAAATCGAAGCAACCTTAAAGCCCCAAAAAATCGTCTTTTCCCCACTTATATTTTTGTGTACTGAAGTTTTTAATGTTTTGGTGTAAAAGATACCTTCCTGCCGCTTTCTTTCGGCCCGCTTCCTCGATAGGCGTTATGCAAGAAAAGCGTCTAGTGTCCTTTTCGAGCCTGATAGCACATACATATCTCCTACACTAACGTAGGAATGTGTCATAAGATTTCGTTCTGCTTCAAACTAGCCAGACGTAAGTCTACTTTTGTGCTACCTCCTAACGCAAGTTGCTTAAAGGGAGCCAGGTATGATATGGTTGAACCGAACGCAAATTAACAGTCTATAAGATAAATAGCCTTCAGCTAGACTACACGATCGTATTCTACCAGATCGCAATCGGACCTATGTTATCTTTATTTCCAAATTATATATATAAATATAAAGAAATTTATAAATAAATAAAAAAAAAAAAAAAAAAAAAAGATCTAAAGCCAAATGTTGTAAAATGTGATAGATTTCAAGGTTAAAGGCAAAAAGGTAATTCATGTTTTCCAGATATTTCGAAGTTATGCCAGATATTCAAGTTATGCTATATTACAACCTCATTACTCATAGCAACGTCCTGCCTGTGTCGATCGAGGCTATTTGATTTAGGAAGGGAACCATTGGCTCAAATTAAATTGGCTTACTTTGAGGAAGTCAACAATTTAATACTGTACTCATTCATACCCGAAGACCTTGGTCCTTAAAATGGGTCAGAGGAAGGTCATTAGTAACCGAATTCGCTTAGCGCATACCCGATTTCGCCACTAGTAACAGAAATGTGTTTTGAAACCAATACCAATTTCGAATTGTTCTAAAAACTAAATAAACTACTTTGTTTGTCACTTTTAAATCTGACCTATTTGACAAGAATTGACTTCATTTCACCGTAGAGGATAGGTTTCACTTTCAGAACACCCGATCCGCCGCGTCGCAGATCGCTAGTCAATCCACCGAACACTTTTCGAAATTTCACTCAAAGCCCGCCGATCGCTATAACATCCAATCCACCCATTCGCGTAATGAATGTATCACACAACGTATTAGCTCGTATTCGCATTTTAAAGAAACTGCGATTTTAGTGTTACGTGGCAGGGTTATTTCAGTCTAATTGATAGCGTCTACAAGCCAAGCGAAGCTGGTGTTTTCTTTTGATCGACATCTCCATATTGTATCGAAGCTCATAACAAACGTCTCGATATTTTGCACGAAAAAATACAATGATTAACAGTTCAATTGGCTTTGCCTGTCCATATTTCTTTCTTTGGCGAGAAGGATGTTAACATGTCGGCACACACTTCCCTCGCAGTCGTTTTTCTCTATCGGAACTGACACTCTGGCACTTCGTCGTCAATTTGCGTAGAAATCTGCCACGTTGTCTTCATGCAGCGCAATCAACAGCGGTGGCGGCAAAAAGTCGTTATTACCACCAGTCACGTTCATAAACGAGCCTCCCTATCGCTTCGAACAGAAGGATGGGGTGTCAGTAAATTTGGTATTTGAATAATACACATTGGTGACAAAATGATCTTCTTAGACGTCAACTTCAATCAACACGATGCCATAACTCCTGCAAACGGATTACAGATGTCCACTGCACGGCGGACAGTGGGTGGGCCGCGTGTCGAACATTCACGATCACCCCCTTTTCAAGGAACTACTCAACGTACCCGATGTTTTCTCGTTGTAGGTTGCTATCGATATTTGTGCCTTTTTAGCTAGGGTGGTCTGTATGAATATGTGTGCGTCTATCTAAAGTATTGTTTTTTTTACCAGTTATTAAGCGCTGCATGAAGCTCGTATTGTGATGCGGGCTTCTGGTTTGAGTTATCTGTAGATTTATTATTATTATAATATTCGCGGTTATTCAGCATACTATTTACCTGGCGGTTTTCGTTCTAGCTGCTGATGCAATTTCAGCGATGGTCGTTTTTGATCGTTTCAGTACAATGTACGCTTTGTTCCTGTGTATACAAATTATAATAGAAAATAAAAAAGAACATATCACTTGATTTGCATATTGTTTTATGATATGGACGCAAGTGGGGCGTTATTATTTACGTACGCACATCCACCAAATAAAGCACCAAAGCAGTGCTGTTGGCCACGGGGCAACAAGAAAAGCATCTGACGAAAGGAAAGGACTGCTCAAGAAAATGAAGGAAAGTCTATTTCGGGAGAAAGCGCTCAGCGCAGCCCTCCCAGGGATTACTCGGTCATTGCTGTTGTTGATTTGGATTAATACATCGAAGGTGAAACCCCGAGATGATTCAAGCGTTTTGAAACAACTAACGAGTGCTATAAGACAAGACCAACCATGGCCCGAACAATACCTAGCTTTAACGGTTTTTGCTTCCAGCTCGACAGCCGTCAAAGTGTGCGTACGGCGCCATCGACGAAAACGTTCGCGTACCTATACCATTGACCAACCAAGTGACTGAAAACAAATTGGTCTTGGCGATTTACCGGGCCCTCTGCTTCATAAAACTAAGGGAAGAAAAAAAAGCTCAACAGCTTATCCTTTGTGTGCATCGTATCTATAGGGTTAGCGTTATTTATTGCTCATTGGTGGCAGAGCTGTTCTTTAAAGGCTGAACAGAAAAAGAAAGCTGATTTCTACGCTGTCCGTCGCGTATCTCTGTATGTACAGCATGAATGGCAGCTTACGAAACAGCTGGAAACGGGCCAATCTTACAAGGACAACAATGGCTGCCACTTCGACAGGGAATCATTAGAAGAAAGAAGGAAAAAGGCCATAATGAGAGAGGGCTCATGCTTCGCTGAGAAGCGAAGCTAAAGGAAACGATGAAAAACATCTAACAGTAAAAGCAAATCAAAAACACAAAATGGATGCCGGGCTTGAATATAAACGCTAGACAATAAAATCGACTGCTGTAAAGTGAACAGAATGGTGATGATTCGCGCATTAGGTTGCGTCAGCGACTGCAGCGACAGACGCAACGGCTCAGCCATCTGCACTGTAATGCGACAGTAATTGAGCAGACTGCATCTGGACAATCGCCAACGGAGTAATGGGCAACGGGAGAGACTGCTTTGATAGCAAGCGATTACTCTACGCTGAAGCTGATTGTTGTTGTTGTTG
>NW_019213013.1:0-17634 GCF_002532875.2 Varroa jacobsoni
AATGGTGGAGTGGGGAAGGTGTTTTCGTCGATAAAATAAATTAGAAAAAAATATTTAACTCAATTGTTCAAGTGAGGTTAACTTAAAACAACTGATGTATTCGCAACTAGTCAAGCCTATTATTACGCGTTCGATTGTGCCCATGCTATTTAAACGAAAAATCAACATGTAGTTATTTTTTATAAAAAAAAAATAAATTTTCCGCGAGCACTCTGCGCATGAGTACTGTTTCGACTCCGTACAGCGAACCCTATGATGTTTTATATAAAGATGAACCCATTATACAGACATTCTTCCCTACAATCGCCATATATCTTAATAGTGCTACTCTAACGTTGCTTGATACCAGTGAATAATAAGACAGCATTCTAGGCCCCTCCTAGAGGAACCATTGTACACTTACCGACGACCTGTATATATCATGGAACAGTCATCATGCTAACAAGATTATAATAGAACAATGCGGAACGTCTATGTGATAGATTCAAGCAAGCGATCTTTGAAGCGATAGAGTGATTATGAAGAAAAACGATAATAGGTATACACAAAACAACAAGACAATAAATAAGTGAAGAGAACGATTTCTCTCTTATGATACTGGTGAAGAAGATATCGAAAAAAAGTAAATAAGCAAAAGTATAACCGGAACCTAACCCGAACCAGGAAGATTGGCAGGAAGGCAGGCTGGAGATTCTATGGGAATGGATTGATTTTTAGCCTTTGAAGGAAAAACAAAACCATGAAGCTGTCTATGTTGACCTGCAGACAATACGAGGGCTTTTGTTCAGAAAATAAAGGCATAATAGCGAGGATTTTAAGACAAACGATCATATATTATTGGTTGAACCTCTTAAAGCTCCCAGGTACACTCTCAGAGGTGTGCGCGTTACGCTTACGCCTCCAGATAATACCGAAACAGTTCGCCGTCGTAATTTTTTCTAATGGAGCGAGAATAATTAGTTTTACTAGGAGCAATGTTTATGTGAATATCAAATAAGATAACCTTTGAATAGAGGTCAAGGCCATAGAGGGAATCAACATAACGAGATATAATGATAGAGAAACTATGTTATAAAAGGAGAATCGTATAAAAAGACAGACCTTGAGAAAGCGAACAGCCGATGACCCCTTTATGATCCAGAAATACGTTGAAAGTGATGATAAACTCAAAGATCGAAATGAATTGCGAGCGAAATTGCTACGTTGTCGACAGGGAACTTTAGCTGGGTGACAGGCAAAAGTAAGGGAATCACCGATGGACGAATATAGGACGGGCATTACCGTTGATTAATTAAATAATAAAATGTACTGTCTGTTTCGAACAGTCGAATGGGAAGTTTTGTCGGAGCTCCTACAACTCTAACTATAAACTAGTAAACATTCAACTCTAAAGGGTCCCAGAAAATACAGCAACGATGATATTCCTGATGATAAAGCAAGAGGGTAACTTTGTCGATAACATGCGATATGACGCTACTGGTGATAACAATAACCGCAGTAATAACGAAAACAACAATAATGATGATAATAAAAAAATGATAAATGGCGTTTAAATGTGTTCACATCCTAATGAATCGATTGTTTTTTTACTATATTTTATCTAATATGTAGGTACCTGTGTGTGGCACAGGATCATGAGATTATATTTTACTTGGCAAATATATTCGTAAGATTTTCGGCCCCTTTTTATCGTCCGCAGTTAATATAGTAGCTCAGATCGTTTGTGCGGACTTACAGTCCTTAGGCTGGTAAAATGTATCTTACATATATACAATTATATAAGATATTGGCGCTGGACTATATTCAGTATAGTCTATATATACAGTTTCTATATACATAGGGTTAGACTCAGTTTACCTATAACTACTGTCAAATAGAAAAAACTTTAGGATTTTATAATATCATGAATGCGTTGGCAAGGCATCGTCGAGTGCGACACTAGCATTCATGCACGCAACGTTTTCCTGCAAACTACCTGATTTGAAATCTCTACCCCATAGTTGATGATAGTGGAAATGCACTATTTATATAGATATTCAAATGTTGTTTTTCGCTCTATCTACGTCCATGAAGAGTGCCTGTTTCTTGTTTGCCTGAAAATGGTAAGAGCAGCTTTCTCATTGAACTTAAACAATGTTATATTTAAGATCTTTTATATTCGATCAATCATCTTATATATATGAGACGATTGAAACTTGCTGCTGAAGCGAATCCTAATCAGCTAAACGTAAATAGAACGTGAAGAGGTATACATCTCGATAGTAATATCCAGCACTCTGAAATAAGACATGCTGAGATAAATCGAAAGGCAGTTCATAAGAGCACAAACAAATAGCGATAATACCTTCTCGTTAGAGGTATTATTATTAGTTTACCTGCTAGGATAATGAGTGTGCACTCAGCTGGTGCACTCACAACTAAACAGGAGAGCGATTAATTTACCATAAACTTAATGGTGGCAGTAACTAATCAGGACATGACCTTTACTTATATTGTTAATTAATTATTTCTTATTGTGAAATGCATGTCCAGCTAATTTGCATCCCTAGGAATAGATATAAATCGAAACTACACTTAACAATAATATTAGTCTGTTACAGGCTATATATTTTTATACTGAATAACTTTTGAAGTAGAGTGGAAAGAGTAATAATTGTTTAATATGTGTTTAACGTACCCTTTTTTTATTTACTTTTTATTTACACATTTTGCTCAGCGCTTTGGAAGATTCTGGACAGCCATATACTTATCTACATTCCCATATATGATTCCTTTATCTATGGCTTTTCGAAGTAAATTGATGACGTGATACTAATTGCGTGTCGGTAGACGTTTTTTGGGCATTTCTGGGCCACGTAGTCATGATTTAAGATCAATAATATATGTGGCTTGAAGCCAACATTGAGTATTTTTTTGTTAAATCTGCGAAATAATTGAGACATGGCGATGACATCATCAAATAACTGGACCACGTGCTTCCTATCACCATGTCGACGGTCCATAAGCATCTTAGGTTCCCCAAGAGGGCTGCATTTATCTTTTCATTTTCAGCAAATGTCGCATAGTATCAGATGTCCCTGATGTCCATTACAAGTACTACCTTTATCATAAATCAGAACCTTTTTAAATCGAAACCTGCCTTTAAGTTTTAATTTTCACCAGGGTGACGCTGTTCTCTCGTTCAGTGGCCCCGCGGCTAAAAGTAGAGGCTGTTACATGCCTTATCTGTGGCGACTGTATACTCCATGCGGGTTCTTTGTTCATTAAAGCAGTGATAATTGTACAAAGAATACACTACAGGTGTTTCTAACATTCCTGGATCTAATTCATGCAGGGCTTATTTTTACTCTGTTCATACATTTTCAATATTCAAATTATAATTCTGTAATACATTACATGTAAAATGCTACTTTTGGCCAAGAGGGTCTTCAAGGAGGGCTTCAAGCTTTGATTTCGTAAAAGCCTTTTCAATAGTGGCAATGCGTTTTTGCACTTCGGGTCCTGATATCGGTTACATTCTTGTTGACCTTCAACGCTCTTCTTTAGGACATACGCACTGCTTACATACTGTACATTTGCGTAAGGTCTCGTTGCCTAATGTCTTCAACAATCTTCAATGAATTTTTGCAGCGCTGCGGCTTTGAATTACAAAAACTTGAGCCCTGAGCATTCGTTTTAGAAGCTAGAAATTTTTTTTCTGAATTAATTTCTCCTAAATTGCGCCCAGTCAGCGTTCGCGTAAAAGTTTCTAGAAGCTCTACCTGCCAAGTTTCGCGCCGAAAATTAGCGGCGCGCAGTTCAAATTTCAAAGTCCACTGGATATATATTCATTTCGCTCGCAGCAACCTAATATATTAATCCGTTTCAAGGTCCGGCTGCCACGACATAATAAAATAAATAGCATAAGGGAAAAAAATGAATGAAGAGCATATTTTGTGTTTTTTTTATTTATTCTTACCTGGCTGGTTTGTTGCTTTATATTGATGGACTGCATTAATGTGTATATATATAGAAATGCGACAAGAACGAGATATAATATATGTACATATTTGCCCGCTGTCAAGTTTAGTCCCGTGACATTTAATCTCTACAGATATAGAAAAGTAGTAATTTCAGATTATACAGAGTATACAAGTACGAGTGCCTGGTTGTACGAGCAATTGTTCGAATTGCTTGACAGATCAATTCTGTGCTGACTGTTAAATAACACCCAGGTTCGTCAAATACTAAACTTCAGAAGGGTAAGACCTTACCATCCTTAATCTTACAGCAACTTAATCTGAATTGTATCGTTTGTCTTTCTTATGCTTCTTTCCCTTTTTGTGATGCTTTTTTTTCTTTTTTGACTCTTTCTTTATTTTTTTATCCTTTCGGTGTTTTTTGGTTTTTTTTTGTCTTATCTCAGTCGTCCCACTTTCCACCGCTTTCTTAAAGAACTGGTCCCTCGACGACCTCGATCTCTTCATGTCAACAGCTCGCGAACTCGAGGTGGGATCGGCTTTATGGAAATCGCTCGACGTTTCATCGTCGGAGTCTTCCGACGACGTGCTTGACACGTCTACGCACACCCCGCCAGGTTTGTCTGCAGCAAACGGGTTTACCTGTTCATGTTAACGTGTTTTAACACAACAACAAGAAAAAGACATTTTTTAAATAACAAGGATAAAGTACGATGGAAAATTTATTAAAAAATCAGGTTACCATAGGTATCAAGCTAGCAACCTAGAAATATAAAATAAACTAACCAGCGTTAGAGAGACAGGCCACACGACCGATAGCCTGTTTGTCAGACCTTTTGTTGAATGTTTTTAGAGGTTTTACAAGCTGTAATATCTCATCGTGAAATATAATTAAACTTAAAAAATTTTATAGAGTAAAATCGATAACATTAGTTCGAAGGAGAAAGAAATCCGCGTACGGGGACGAAACAAAAGTAGTGGCAAACACCTTTTGTTATCTATTGTGTAAAGGGCCTTTCTTGCAAACTGACCGTTAAGTATATATCATGAAAA
Source organism: Varroa jacobsoni (assembly GCF_002532875.2). NCBI lineage: Eukaryota > Metazoa > Arthropoda > Arachnida > Mesostigmata > Varroidae > Varroa > Varroa jacobsoni. The sequence goes on from NW_019213013.1 coordinate 5,013, forward strand.
AGCAGGGTTGATTATTTCCGCATAATGTCAAAACCTCAGTCGGTCACAAAGAGTCAGAAAATTTGAACTGTCTTCAGATATACTTCGATTCCTACTCTTTCATTTTACTAAGAGAAAATTTATTATGATAAGCTCTTACTAGGTTATCAGACAGACATGCTTCTTACGTTTGAAATCGTCTTCTCATTTGGGTAACACCCACAAGAAGTAATAAACATTCAAAACTTCTTTTTGAACTTCTTGACTCGCCATTTGCGTATCACTATTTGTAATGTATGTTTCGTGAACTATATCATCCGTTCTGATTGTGCCATCTTCTACTCACTGTTCAGACATTTTTAAAACTTTAAAGATCTCAGTTCCCGGAAGGTGTAAAAATAATTGACGTGACAGTAGTTTTAATAAACATACAGATTCTAGTTTATTTGGTTGATACACCGAGACTCTGGCTACATTTATAGCACCTCTTCGTGAACCATTCGCAATAATTCAATGGCAGCTCGTCAACGGTTGCCAAGAGTATTTACAATGTCTTTGGCGATGCTGTCCCATTCACACGATTGGTCGGTTTTGTATATTCCACGATGTGTCGATTTTCTCTTCTCCCATAGTGTAGGGTTACTGTAACGCGTAACGACTCACACAGTTGTGTTTAAAGATGGTTGCCTAAGTTAGGAAAAATAGCTGAAATACTGTGTCTATGTCGTGGGCCCATTGACTAACATAAGCGTTTTGTGTGTCCTGTCGCTACTGAAGTCATCCAAGCTGACTCTGGGTATATCCATTCGATGTTCTAAAATATTCACCTGTGTATATAAACTGTGATTGTAGCATTTGAAGTGCTGGACTATTGGGCGATTTCGATGTTTAATCGACTATTGATCGATACATTAGGTGCAAACTACAAAAAAAGGTTTTTGTTAGGACAACTGTCACACCAGGGCTTTTTTAAAATTACGCTTGAACGGGCGACAATGTAGAACAAGCTCATTTGTAGCGCCCTTATCATTTATTAGAACGCCTTTAGTTTGGTGAGCAGAGCAATTCTGGCCCCTAACGCGCTACCATAACCTCGTGTCCCAGGCCTCAAGCTTTGCGGTAAACGCTGTGAAAACTCCTTCTTGCTGCTTGTCGAGGAAGTGTTGCGACATAGCATCAAACTGTAATAGTTAGGACGCAAAAGAAGGCATCCAGCGCAAGCTATCCTTCACTGTCTGCTGCCAGTACTTAAAATATTTACTAACTTCTGTAATTGCGAAGTATCTATTTTATTTAATCAAACCTCTACGTTTAATGCCAAAAATGAACGTCCAAAGCATGTGGTAATCCATCCTGCCCATGATGAATTTTATAGAAAATCAGTACCGCTTCTTTTATAGTCTAGTTTCGATTGCAAAGATGAAACTATTTCAGCCGATTTTTGGGATAGGCCTTATCACTGTTATAAAACTATAACATCACATCAAATATGCCACCAGTTCTTAGCGCGCTCAAATCAATTTGTCTCTGGACTCTTTGATAAAAAGCCGAGCCTGCCACACACGACCGACAACTGACTCCCTAATATGAACAATGATTGATAGTCCGAAAACTGTCCCGTTGCTACAAGATCAAGTAAAACGCATCCATTTGTTCACAAAAGCGAATAAAGATGACGGAACAATCGGCACTAAAAAAAGAGCCGCCATTAGCCAGAGACTAGCTGGTCCTTTCCCTTTTACGCGGCTGTCATAGCAGTGGCCCCAACAACTCGCAACTTAAGCAGGACAAGAAGCAGTAATAGTACTGCTGGCTTTTGCGGCGATGGCGCCATGATGGACCAGCCCGTCAGCTTAACACTACGCTTCTAATGCCGATGGCATTATACGGGGCCAGCTACCGCCATCCTATCCCGACGCCTTGATGTTGCTGTTTCTGCTGTCACAGAACCATACCTGGCACTTTAACGACGGTCCCGATGGCGTCTTGTCGTGGCGACCGCACTTCGCCTGCACTAAGTCAAGGCGCTGTCGGCGCTGATTTCGAATGTGTCGCCGCCGTTCGCCGCTTTTGGTGGCGGGGATGGTGACTGAGACTGGCCCCTGTCTCACTGTTGCCTCCCCAGTTGTTGGAGCAGATTTGGGGTAGGTCGGGAATCATTGTTGAAATCGGCGCATAGCATTGGTCGTGGCCGGATAGACAAACACGTAGAGATTTAGTAAATCTTGACGGTTTCATTCTCGTTTTTAGTCAATTGTTTATTTTATCCTATGCACAAGAGTGTTAGTTTACTAGTGTAGAATCTCTGCAAAAATACAGCAGAAGCAACTACTTGTGTCAAAAGCATTTCTTTTCTGATTTGTTATTAAGAGTTACTGTGATCTGATGATGGTGCTGTTGATTGCCTAGGTGCCCAGATGCCTAAAAGGTGAGGACTTGTTCTGTCAAGAAGAGTATGGCCGAATCGGTGAAGATGGATCTATATGATATTCGAACGTGTGAAGCATAGCGATTTTTTTGCTTCAGTCATCTCGTTGGAGCACATGACAACGGCGAGGATGCTCACCTTAAGGAAATTTCTGCACTGGTACGTAAAGTGCCCGGGGTAGCCGCAACGACTGCATGACAACACGGAGGGCTTCTCCATAGAAACACAACGTCTGGTAGCGCTCTATTGCTAAGGTTGTTCAATGTCCACGGCATTCGCACGCCTTAAATGAATTGAGTGATTTTTTTAATGCTGCGTACAAGTAACGTTTATCTATTCACGAACAAGTTATGTGTTTAAGAGTTCTAGTCGCATTAATCAAACGAATGAAGTCTCACTCAACCGATCGATCTGTTTTTGTCGTGTTTGCCAAATTTTGCATGACGTCACAAAACAACCAGAAATAAAATTAGCAAAGCATTTGTAAATGATACAATTCAGATTACTAAGAGGCGTTTTGGTTTTAGTGCGTAGGTGGTTCTATAGCTGTACGATAGAGCTACAAGCTACAGAAAGCCACGACTGCATTCATCTTAAATATAGCTGAATGAGTGAAATATGACTGTCAATTGTACGAGCTTCTGTACAAACCTGAGAAACTTGGTGTTACAACTCTCAGCAGCAACGTTCCTGGCGCGAAGCGCCTTCGAAGAATGCCGATTTGAACATATGATTCAAGCAACGTGCTGACATTGTTCAGCCGAAAGAGAGGGTAATTCGTTGGCGCCAATTTTTAATTGAGCCGGTTTCAACACAGCTGGGATTATATTCTACCGGCACTTGTCTCGTGTATCAGTGCGTGTATGTGTCCATGTGATTATGTCAATTATGAGGGTAAATCTTAGGTGTGAGTGAATAAAGGCGAAACGGGTTCATGAACACGGTGCTTTTATGAATATTAGTTGATTTCACTCGGTGTCCAACTACAGATTGGACAATATCCCCTAGCTGCTTGTGAGTTAAATGAATGTGCCTTTAGTGAGAGATGGTTTAAATATATTAGTTATATTAAGCACTACAGGTGAATCAAATCTACTCGTAATGGCATTTTGGCAAAAAGTAAAGAAGTGCAAATCTAATACAAGCACATTTCATATAGCATCGACTGAAAATGGCTATGACTGATATTGTTGTTATAAGCTTTCTTGCTTATCTATATGATAACCATTATTTAACAGAAGATCAGACTTAGCGCGCAAATAAAGCAACGATACAAATGTTCGTGGTCAGAGCACGAAAACGAATCCCATTCAGCCTGTTGGCCAAATTAACTGTAACAGAATATACTGAAGAATTTCATTATACCAGCTTAATTCAGCATATTCAGGTTATAATAAAAAACTGAAAAAAAAGAAGTATTATGGAAAGAAAAACTAGACCTTTGAATTTCGCCATTTAACACAGTATCGAAGGTGCATAATTGAATATGAAATTTGAAAATTATCATATCAACATCGTAAGATAATTTGATTCTTTTGATATGCTTTGTAGCGTGGATCGCTTAGTGCTTTCAGCATAACTGCATAAACTATGTAGACATATAAACATACCGAAAAGCTGACTAATAAATTATGTTCATAATTTAGCGGCGTAATTAGGCATATTTACTATGTTTGATGATTGCAATAATGAGAATATTGCTAATATTAAGTTGGACAAATAGAGGCAAAATTCGATGAGAGACATTCATACTTCGTAAGGTTCACATAAGCAGCTGCGGCTATGTGGCTTAAAGTATTACTTGCGGCTATGAGTTACGCTTGTTCCGTTCGTATTCTGATTAATGGAATGACCAGGTATTAATGACTAGGCGTCTTTTACAACTAAATGCCTATAAAAATTCGAATTTATGAATCGACAAGATATTTTGCATATTTGTTCTCTTTGTTTGCAGGCGCGCTCTAAAACTACTTATCATTTTATCAACGATGGCCTTCGTTACATTGGCACTTCTCCAGTACCAACAAAAATTAAAGAGACCTGCTCGGGCGCGATGGCGTACCGTGATGGAATCCAGTTCCGAGTGTGTGGCACCAGTGAAGGAGTTGGGGTGCGCAGTTCCGGCATTTACCGCCGAATGGTCCACTGTGCCCAGCCTAGACATTCAGATATATTCTGCACACATTGATGATCGATTAGTGGTTGATGGAGAAATACAGAACTTCATTAGAATCATAGGTAGGCGTTTCATTTCTCTTCTAACCTTTTCGAGTTCGGCTTATGATGGATCATACATTTATATATATCTATAAGTACACATTTTTCTTTGATAATCTTTCAGGTTTGCTTCGTAAATCAGCTACGCAGGTGCGGCTTTATTGCCTAGCCAATTACCCTTCTGGGGAGCAAACCACGGCAAGAGCGACTCTTGATAAAGTATGGATTGATTCCTGGGACAATGCTACGCACAAGGACCTCTTGACGCCATACATAATTTCGTGTCACATTGGAGCTGATTTACAGGAGCAACCGAGCGGCGTGTCGATACTGACCGATCCTTGCGAGTGTCCATCTAACAATCTGCGGTTAAGGTATCGTTTAGGTAGTTTACGTCCGCAAGCGACACTTACAATAATACTATTTTGTTTTAAGATGTATCGCTTTTGGCTAACTTAGACACGTAAACAAGATCATGCTAGCTTTAGTGATTCTGTGGAGTTACAAAAATCGTTTTATTTGACTGAAAAAACATTTAATAGTTCTATCTAACTGCATTTACGTACATTCTGTTCTTTTGTTTTTGTAGGAGACAAATGCCACCACCCAGAAGGGATTTCATGGTTTGCGTAAAAGGATTATTCTTTTCCAGAGATAAAAGCCGCGAACTGATGCAATGGCTGGAAATGTTATATCTACTAGGCGCCAAACATATCCATATGTACAACTATCTGCTTCATAAAAAAACCAAAAAGATGTTAAAATTCTATCAACGTTATCGTAATTTAACCTTACAAAAGATCAGTTTACCGCCGAGGGAATATCCACAAGGAATGGGTTTTTTGAAAAATTTCCTGGTCAACAAGGCGTGGGAAAAACGCCGTCTTGAACTTGTGCCTTACAATGACTGCTACTATCAGTACAAGGACAAATTTGACTACATCACCTTATTGGACGTGGACGAATTAATTGTGCCCCGTGATTTGGATGCCACTTCGTGGCCAACACTGATGCACAAAATACGTGACGTAGAAGCTGAAGCAGTTAGCAAGTATGCGTCATTCGCGTTCAGTAACGCTTACTTCTTTCGCGACAAAGACAGCCCTATGGATATTCTCGTGCAAACGCAACGGTCAGCGAATTTATCTCGGCCTGGATTTGCTGTCAAGAGTTTCTTTACAGCAAATGGCTCATTAGCCGTATTTAATCACTACACGTTGATTCCGCTGAGACCGGAGATTCGTAAATGCGCAATTGTTGGCTCGGATATTGGGCTGGTGCATCATTACAGGGATAGTTGCCCTCAGCTAATGGAGAAAGAGTGTGAAAATGATTTCATGAAGTTTGTTATTAAGGACGACACTGTGCCTAAGAAGTTTGCGCGAAGACTCCATCAAGCCCTTGAAGCTGTTACGCATGATATGAAAAACGCACTTTTTTAGAAAACAGCAGATGGTCTTTTTGAATATTTGCTTATCACGAATCATTGCTGAAGGAGCTACAATAGTTTTGTGCGAGTACTGGGGTACGAATTGTTTCCTGGAAATGCATATGGACCAGTGCAAAAAGTTAATTTGAAAAGAAACGTGTTCACTTCTCACAAATGATTTAAAAGCACAATGGCGCAATAAATCTATAATCATGACTTGTTAAAAAAAGCCGAAGTATGTAGCATGCTTTGTAGAAATCAAATCGTTGAGTGTAAATAATATGTAAAGTGTAACCACCACTGCAATCATAGCCAGAATAATATAACATACGGTTGTGAATATAATTGAGCAAATAACGACGCAGGTCATAAAGATAGAAAATACGAGCATAATGCTATTTACAACAGGAGTCACCGTATCGTGCCAGAGAGTGAGCATTTTACAAGCGCCTTGTTTTCAGCTAGAAGGGCAATTCTTTTTGTAAATATTTTAGACAATTTAAGTAATTTATGTTAAGCTGATTAGAATGTAGTGCCAGTTATTTTTACGTGGCCGGAGAGACAAGGTTTCAGTCAAGTTTTAGCAACAAATTAATCTATTATGTTCTAGGCCGCGCTTTCTACGGTCTTCTCCATTCTCTTATCGATTTCGAATGGCCGAGCCGGGTGAACGAGGTGCATCATTTAGAACCAAGATGCCATCTTTGAATTTAAGAAACCAACTTTAAGCCGTTCGTCATGCATTTAAATGCCAAGTCTACACTATACAAGACACATATGTCCCAGGCTGTTTCGATAACTTTTTGGTCTTAGCAAAAGGCGAAACAAAGTAAAGGTCGACTTACTTTCTGTCCAATCTAATAGTTTTTATACAAAAATAATAACAGTGTGTATAATAGAAGATCTATACGCGAAATACTATTATACATCACAAATGCAATATCTCGTCGCGTTGTGTGAAAAAGCATGATTGTCTCAGCTTCACATTCAGAAGTATAAGTAAAATGTCTATACTTGAAAAAAATGTTTAGCTATCATCGCTCTTGACAGTATAGGAATTAGATTTAAGCATTCTAATACATGTTACACCACTCAACTACTACTGCGTCGACACTTCATGTAAAATTCCACCTTTATTATAACAACTGGTTTTACAAGATATTTTAGAGGAATGAAAAATACTTCCTACACCATAAATGATTTTCCCGTATCTGTTTGATTATGTACGTTGATTATTATAACTCCGTTTTAATAATATTGTATATAGCAAAGGTAATACGAATTTTTTTGGTGGAATGGGTTCTTTTGTGCGTGTAGCGAAATTGCGAAATCTACGCCTTCAGCGTTTTTTATACAAATATGTGCCATTAGGAAGGCCTTAAAGTAAAGAGACAAAGGTTTCATGCTGAAAACACTTAGATGCAACCCGTACCTGTTAGGTAACCAAAAAAAAATCTGACCAAACATATTGTTTCAACAACTTCACAGAGCGCTATCCTAGGAGCTACTGAGGCTCTAAGGTTTAGATCGATGAAGTCCGAGGGAACCGCGCAGGTGCAAAAAAAGCCTTTGGCGCATGTGTAGTACTTGATGGCAGCATTCTGTTTTCATTAGCTGAATCGGGATTCAAATGTTATAAATCCCAAAACTAACTAATATATAATACAGAATAATGTTATAAACGTAATCCTCTATAAAGCAACAGAGTTAATTCTTAGGTTAAAATGTGCAACTTGAGCTGTGCTTATCATGGCTGAGGTGCTCATTGCATTCTGGAAAAGTTATTCAACTTAATAGATAACTCATATAGTTACGCTTAGTGATAACATAGTGCAAGGTTTAGTCAGCTAAAATACTCGATTTCTACTTTCATCTCGTCGTGTAGTAGAATCTAATTGATCTTTAACCTAAGTTGTTAGCTAGCGTCTTCACTCGTGGGTACAGCAGTGTTTTCCCGTTTAAGTTACCCGTAATTACTGAATTCATTATAAGGTTGAAGATCACTCTTAGGACATACATTACGATACGCACATCGCATAATTAAATCGATGAAATTGTGCTTTGTTGAAGGCGATAGACGTATAGAACAGGTAACCGATACAAACAGTATGACATGACATATAGACATGAATTAAGTTATGCATTAAAGAAGCTTTTCATTTTCTATCTCTGTTACATTCGTTGGCATTTGCATTGCTCGGGGTCAGCAATTATCATTCGCAACATGTTCCCGGCCACGTTTATCATGGCATAAAATTTCTCTCGTACAGTACCGACATCTTTACATTCGTCCGAGATCACATTATAGTGAATTTTTCAAAAATATTACCTATTATTGAACAAAGTGCATCGACTTGATATCAGACATATTGGAGAAAACGTGAATAAGGATAGCTATCAGGAACATATTTTGTTTATTACAACTAATAGCTGGCGATGTCTGACGATAAGACGAATTATAATTTTTTTTTCGTGTTTTGTGCAAGAATTTTTGAAGAAAAAATGCTGTTTCAACTCTGAAAACATATTTTTTTTCGCCTTTTATGAAGGGCACAGATTTTTTTTGCTACGAATTGACCAGTTCCGACGAGCTGGGGACACATATAATACATTTTCTATCCCTAAAATGGGTACTTCGGCGTGAATATCATAAGAGCAGAATGTGGCTTTATGCTGTTTTCCTTATGTGACAATTGGGTGGAAACTTGTTCCGGATTTCGAACTGTTCTCTGAGCGAATTTCCGATAAGTGCTAATTAAAGGTTTGTAGCCATTAATATGGCGAGCGTTTTCAAAAAATAACATTTTTAAATATTCTCTGAAAATATTTATTAGAAAAATACCAAAATATCAAAGACATTTGTTCTATGTAAGGTATTACTTTGTTGGCGCTAAAAAAAATATACAAAAGACATTTTTGATACCAATGAAAAGCTTTAGATGTGTAGAGTCTAATGCAATTTATAGTGTACACAAATTGCAGTTTTCGGATCCGTTTGAAGGAACAAAGCTTGACTGCTGATGCATGTAAGGAGATCTTTCTTAATGGCAATCGACAGATTTCGACCAACTGATTAAAAGTGCAACGGATATTTTTATAGCTAAAATGAGTATTTTTAAAAATATATTACTCAGTAAAATGCCAAAACGTTCCGTTCACACATATACGATGTAGAGAGAGGGTTGAAATACGTCTCGAGCGGCTTCCAAGTACATTTTAAACAAATTTTTTGGTGAATGCTAATTAGAAAGTTAGAATTGATGACTAATGTAGAATTCCTGTGAAAAAAAAGCCTAATTTATTTTAAGGGAATAACGCCAAAGGATATATATGAATAATTATCATCAAGCGGAAATATAAAAGTAGGCGAATTCCTAGAAATAACACCAATCTGCTGATGGAGACCTATCATTTCATGTATGTAACTTCTTATTAGCAAAAATAAATGAAAGAAGATAGAAGGTACATAAACTTTAATGACTGTTTAGGAATAGAGTCAACCAAGACATATGAAATGATTGTAAAGTATCTATTACACGCTAAAAGTACTGGTTATAAAAAAAAAAAAAAAAACTTTTGGACATTCAAGAAGTTCAAGGAGCAATAGGTTATCCGATTATCGGTTGCGACATTTTGACTCGACTCGTATACGTCCCTGTTCACCGAAAACCAGGTCAACCAGCCAACATCAAAAAACACCGAATTCATATTGTAAAAATGTGCGGGAAGCCAACATACTACGAGCAAGACAGATCAAGAATTAACGGACTTTTATATAGATATTTATAGATTTGCAAGTATCAATTATTATGTTCCATACCATTTCAGTGCTATATGCGTCTTTTATAGTTAAAAGAAGAGGCAAAGTGTATTTGAACGTTGCAATTTATTTTGATACAAATATGTTGCTCGTTGTTACCTTGAGCGTTATTTACGCCTACCAGGCTCCTAGAATAGTAATGTCCGTGTGGCTCTGTTGTGATTCGTTTGTGGCACTCCGTTTTGCTTCGAAGCGAGCTAAAGCGAACTTAATAATCTCGTCCATAATAACATAAACTAGCAACTGCAGTAATATTATTTCGCTCACTCAACAGTGTCATTTCTTAGAATAAATCAGGTGGCAACTGGTAACGTTTATTTTGCACTGAAGAAAATCCTAACTCGGTTCACGACGTAAACCTTTTTCATATGGAAGCTGCTAAGTAATTGCCAGGCAACTGCAGACGATCGCGCTAGTTGTGCTTTTGCGGTTCGCAACATTGCGCCTATGAATATTAGGATCAACTACTGTCGCAAACATTCTATTTGTACTACATCTCGTGATCGGTTCGTGGCAGAGACCTCCATAACGAGTAGAATTAAAGGATACGCGGCGGAATATATACTGTTTGAGTGAATAGATTTTTCACTGCGTAGCTCCCCATTAAGAGTCAATATGAGGACGAAAAGACAAAAACCGTAAGTAATAGCATTTTTCAAATTTCTACTTATTATTTTAATGAAAGAGCAGTATAATTGTCGGCCGAGCGGTTTGTTACTTTGTGTTATTTTTGTTCGCGCAAAAAAGGGGAATCGGATTGCCAGTATCTAAATGGGCATAGCAACGATATGAGCTGCTTTAGTTCAAAGAAAGAAAACAAGGAGAATTAGCGATATATGTCAAAAATATTATCATGGCATCATCAATAGCCCATAAAAATCGAATATAGTTTCGAAGTTGAAAGTAGTAAGATAGATTAACTCGATTCTATAGCCCATTTGCAGGTTCGTATTTAACAACGAAAATAAGGCTTTGGTCAAAGTCGGATTATTTCCGTAGTTGTCAAGTGAATTTCACAAGTGGCCTAACGCTGGACAAAACTCCAAAAACTGAACTATTTGGATTGATTGTCTCTATGGGCTCTCTGTATTTCGAGCTTTCCGTCCGGTATCTCCGTTTGGCGTTCTGCTAGTCGGCTGATTCCCAGCACGAAACGAAGTTTGTCTTTGCCTGGGTTCGAACGTAGACTACAACGTGCCTCTAAGATGAGACGGTAAACATGTTACGCAAGAAGGTATCATGAAAGCTCTGTGTCAAGGGCTAGCAGCCATAAAGCAGCCTGAGGAACCTCTGTAAAATTTAACACAAAAGAAACTCAGAGACATAGACCGTCCCTAAGTTTAGCAAGTAAACACGTTGTCCACTGCGCTATCACGGGGACGCCTGTTCCTATATTGAAACCTATGTCTTGACGCTGAGAAGTGAGGCAGGAGTATTATCAGGTACACTTCGTTCTCATTAATAACGCTGCGTAAACGGTGAAACAGCGCTGCCGTCTTCACAACACGTTTGAAAAGCAGCCACGAGCATTGTCGTACATAGTTCAGTAGTAACATAGTAATACTAGTAGAAACATAGTAATGCAATTTTTCACCTTAGTAAGTAAACAATGAATCATTCTTATAGCAAAACTCAGTGTCCCAATCAAGCTAACATATATACACTTTCAAGTGCGAATTTTACGTCTGCTGGCTCGGCCACGGCAATAGTCAGCGTTACAGAAGAACAGATGATAAACAAAACTGGACGCTACTAAGAGGCTTCAGATCGTAGTCGACGTGGTGGGCTAGCGTCCTGTTAGATTGTTTTGTGTAAAATTTGTTTCCAGCGTTGTTGAACTGTTTGACGAAGTATTAATGTGCCGAATATTTTCGAAAGACTAATGAAAATTTGCCTCGAACGCAACACGATCATAGCAAATCAAATATGCTTGTATTCATTAACGAGGTTAAAAAAAATGAACACATGGCATGCGTCTGCCGAGTACGGATGTAAGAAAGGCCACAGAAAGTTCGACTTGTTTTTCCCTCTTTAACACGTCAGGATCTTACGTCTCATTAGCTATAGAGAATACGAAACATGCAATTAATTTATTGGCGATACAAATGGGCTCATTCAAATTGGTAAATTGGGATCAAGTGCACTTCAGCTTACTGATCATTGTACAATCTTAAAAGTGCTGACGCCTATGACTGGTGGGAGCCTGATAGGATACCTGATCGAATCTGTCGTCTGCAACAGAAACTTCTTCTGCGTAGCATCACTTCTCTATACATCGTCCTGTCTAGAAATTTTTGCTTTTTTGTAACTCAGAGCACGTGTCATTTTATGTGAAGTACTCAAGTTGCCAATAGGTAGAGCGAAGAGAAAAATTGACCAAGAAAATAAGTGGATCGAAGAGCACCGAAATGCATGGTGTTTATGAACATGTTAAGCTTAAGTAAATAATGATATCAAAATATTGTATTTGTTAGTCGGCGACGAAGAATAGTAATAAGGTCGAAAAAAATCTTTCATGAGCATTCGTTTTTTCGAGAACGAGTTGAAACAGCTGCACAGTTAGGACAAGGATAGCCTAGCACTGATCGACTTTATTCCTTTGGCAATTATCGGCAAACTACGCAATAAGTCAGCAGCAAGCACAGTAGGAAACTATGGCAATGGCTGTAGACCGCGCATAAAAATCAGCCAAGAACAATCTCACCAACAGCAGCAAGCATAAAGAAACCATCAACCGTACAGTTGTGAG
>NW_019213013.1:17734-44561 GCF_002532875.2 Varroa jacobsoni
ATATATAACCTATGTATATTATCGCCAAACTTGTAAAGCAAGGGTTGTAAAAATCTATAGGTGAGCATAGCATTTTTCGGCGGATAATAACATTCGTTTCTTGATATACATGTGTGTGATAATCAATTATACTCAAGTATTGGCCGTTGAATTGATAGTCAGATAATGTTCTTCATTAGCAAAACGGAGTGCATCAAAAGTGTTGTATATTTTTGTACCTGGGAGGCGTTTATACTATATAGTTCATCCTAAGAAATCCCTGTTTTTAAATAATGATGTCTCCCGTCGGCTAGTGAATGTTGGATGTTATCTTTCTTGATAACAAAATTGAAACAAGTAAGTCAATGAACAAACCCATACATAGATGTAATTCGATGCTCTTCATCAGTTTGCAGCCCTTCTATGCAACACTATTTGCCAGTTCGATTGACTGCGCAATTGTGGAACAAGGGATTGTAGCGTAACTTTCTCGAATCGACAAATACAAGGCTGTTGTCGCCAGTAACGGATCTGCTGACCATACATTCAGAGAGAACAGAATCGGTGTATGAATTATTTTCAATGAAAGACAGAATGAAAACCTGCAGTTACGCTATGTATTACGATATGCTCGTTTGAAATCACTATTCTGGCTCAAAACAGATTACATGGTATTAGATTTTACAAAACTTCTAAAAACTAAACGTATGCTTTACAATAGAAACTGTCCAGATCTATTTGCAAGAGGTGAAGCCCCTTAGTTTTTTCCTTTTTATTAGAGTGTCTCAAGATCAAATAAATGCTAATCAAGTACGAAGTTCTAGAACACGCAAAGAAGGCGCGCTTCGGTACGATACCGGACGTGAAAGTCGAAACATAGAAGGGAGTCTATCAGCACCTAAGATGCCTTGAATTCTATGAAGTTTGCTTCCCATTGTATCATTCGTCGTTGTTAAACATCGAATAGAAGCCTCAGACATTCAAAAAGTATCTGAACTTAATCGAGCAGAGCTGATTTTAGAACTGCAGAGAAAACCTAAGCGTATACATTAGCTAGATTGTTGAGGTGTTGACATAGCATTATGCGTATGCTTCCACGCTAAGTCATTACAAGACTACAATTTATCTACGGAACTATGCTATGAAATTATCTTACGCTGTTATCCTCTGGGTGCAACTGAGCAAAGTTTTTCAACTACAGATCTGCACATTGGTCATGGCATAATATAGTAAAGAACATTGCTCTTTCCTTACATTGACGCCCTATTCCTGAAAATAAAAATATCAATTCAACTTTCAATTACAGATATCACCAATAATAACTATGATTAAGAATAAAGGTGACAAAAGTCGATGAAAAACGATTTTGAAAAAATTAATATTTCGTCAATACCCTGCAGTATTTATGAGATTATCATTAACTAATAATAAAAAGAAAGGAGACTTCGTATCGTCATGGAACTGTCCTATTTGAATTTTTTCCGTTTTAGGCGAATGGAGGAATGGAAACCACTGCTAGGGGCGGAGTCGTCCCTCAATCCCCTAGTTTTTGATGCACCGCCTATGGCAGCTCCTCCATCCTACAGCGAAATCCAGCAGGAAATAGCCGGAATGGGTATTCCCGACCCTACGTCAGATATCATTATGTGTGAAGTTTGCAACTACCCTATTAATCGATCCGGAGCGGAGCGCAAAAAAGTAATTATGTGTCCGCGTTGCCAAGAAGCCACTGTAAGTATGCATATCACTAGCTGCTGCATCACAGTTCGAATAATAGCAATAATAATAATAATATACATGGACTTTGTATGTAAGCAGAAATTAGTGCAAAGATTAATTGTAATATTTATGTGCCGTAGTATATAAAATTGGCCTGGGCATGTTCGCTCATTTGTACAGACGATATTGATAAGCTCTGCATTTTTTTTACTTTGCTGGCTTAGACAGCTTGTCGCAGTTTGACAGGCCATGTATCATCATCATTATTTACTGTTATTTAAAAATTTCCAGGCATTAGGTGAGCCTGAGAAGGGAAAACGGTATCTCCGCTGTCCAGACTGTAAATGTCTGCTCATCGTGCGGACTAATTGCAAGCAAACCATTTGTCCGAGAGAAAACTGGTATGAAAACTATTAGAATACTGATATTTTTCAATTCTCTTCTGCTTTTGTTGTCGTGTGTGTGATGTTAATCATTAAGCAGATCAAGCAATATCGACTTTTCAGAATGTTACATACCCAGAGGCGTGCATAATAAAGTATTCGTTGGACCGAGGTTTCGAGGATTTCACAGGTTTTAAAAAACAGAGATAGAAGTAACTAAGATCAATGGATTCCTGTTATATGTAGTTGATTATCAAACGTATCATCTAATTTAATTAGCAAGAGACGACATTTCATCTCAAGATAGTTTCTTGCCATTTTCAGTCAGTACGCCCGAGTGTTGTCGCACAATAAGATCTTGAATACACGCGTCTAAATCAAAATTTAAATATATGCAATGCCAACATTTTGTCTTACGTGCCAAAATAGTTTCTCCTTCTAACAGTTTTTTCCTAACCGTTTGAACTGTCGTAAACAGGTTCGTGAATTCGACGTTTAGTAGTTGTTTCACCACCGGGTGCGCCGCAAGGAGAATTAAAATAATTAAATACCTGTTATTTACTATAGCCATTCTAGCTCGAGGCAAGAGTACTCGGTCAGAAAGGAATAGCTTTTCATCAACTCTATTTCGTTACAATTTTCAGTAAACTTGAAATTGATGTTAAAACTGGAAAGCCTGCTCGAGACAGAACTTCAGCATCGGCATTTAATACGCCCACACAAAGAAATAATCAAGAACCACAGTACCGCATCGTGTGTGGATACTGCCACGGCGCGTTTGTGCAGGTAAACTGATGGACAGGCGGAACGCTTCATCTAGTTCGCGAAGGTCTTATAAAATTCTGCCAGCAGAATAGCAATAATAATTTTTCGAACTGTGTAAACAGCTATTCATTTGATGAAAAGATAACATACTCTTTTTTTTTGTAAGCGCAAATTTGAATAGTTGCGAAGTCGACCTATTCAATCAACGATTTCAGCTAAGTGACACACGTGTATAACTAACCACAGTGATGTGACATAAATAATACGTAATTAGCTTTTTTGTAACTGTTGGTTGCAGTGATAAATTTATGGTCGATTCATAGATAGACTCGATCAAGAATTCGAACATTTACGATTGTAGTGTCTCCAATATAAAATAAAGCTTTTTTTATTCAAATACAAAAACTGTATGCTTACGAAAATCAGCTACCGTATAGCAATTTACCAAATGATGTTACTGTTTACTTGTTCTTCTATGTCTTTATGCCTACTATGTGCTTTTTATAGAGTGTATTGCCTGCAAAAAGGCTTCAGTGTCCCCTCTGCCGAAAAAAGTCTCATATCGGAGAAGGATCGGGGCATCGTTCAGCGGCCTGTTATACTGGGCTGGGTTTAGCATGCATCGTCATATGTATAGCTTTTATGGCCACAACAATGGGGTTGCGGCATAATGCAGGCTATTGGTATATGTATACGAGTAAGTCATTATTTCTTCTATTTAATTTTTTCATAGCAATAACGCATAGCATAAATATGACAACTAGAGAATTGCACTCCAGAGATAATTTAAAAAACTTTTTTTCTCAACGGCTTTTCGTTGCCTTTGTCTTTATTTTAGTTCTGTTACTTGCAGCTACTGGATTAATCGTGGTGGGCCTATGGAATCTATGTATGAGGCATAGTACTCTGCAAATAACAAATTTTGCAGTGTGATATTATCACAGGAAATGTGGAACACCGAAAAAGAAAAAAGAATAACTTCACTATGAATTTCAAATGATATTGTACGATATTCGCTCCTCTGTATCGTACCACGTACATTAACCTTAAGCTGTATTGTGTCTAGTAACTTAGTGGAATCTAACTGGTAACATGTAGGTTTTGCTTACAATCGGCAGCCGTATGTAACGAATAATGTTAGGAGCAATCTAACAGTGCTAGACAAAGGCTTTGTGGTACATTTGTGAAAATATAAGACGTAAATATAATAATCAGGAAAGGAGGAAAGGAGCATAAAGCTTGCACAACAGCGTGATAATGTAATAAAAACAATTATTTTTGCGTTTAACGCAAACGAACGGGCAAGTGCAAAAGAAATAATGGTGTTAATTTGTGTGGCTTTATTAACGCAAATGCGGCAAAAAGCAAACGGTGTAATCGGCCAGGTTGAAGCAGAAGGAAAAATATTTATTGACCAAAACACGTTGCTTGTTGTTTGTTTTGAATTTAAAAATTATGATGCGGCAACAGAGCATGGTTACACGGTTCACACATATTCATATGAGAAATTATTTATTTTCGCGATGCACTCCTATTTATTGCAAATGAAGGGTCCTATCACATAAAGTAGCAGTTTATATTCTTGTGTATTTATTTATTCACCGTACATAAATTTCAGCTAAGATAGTCCGACTACTGACGTAGTATAGAGTATCTTGCATAGCTTAAAAAGAGAAATACTTATTATAAATTATTTGTAGATCTCGACGAAGCTTTTATGTACTCACTTTACCGTCATATATATTACGTTGCTAGCAGCATCTTTACAATAATTTGTATTTTTGTATATTGTATATTGTAAGGATGTTACTGTTATGCTTTATCCGTTTGTTTTCTGTGAACATACTGTGACATATTCGTAACGGGTTGCTTTAACTTCGTTTTTTACCAACCCCTATTCATATCTGTGGATTCCTCTGTCCATTCCAATATATACACGTAGTTATATAGTTTAAGCAAAACCTCTATTACTGTGTTCGTTACAAGTAAATTTGGAATCGTATGCTTTTCACTATAAGTCCTCTGACTAATCAATGCGGATTAAATGTATGTACAAAAAGTTTTGAATGGAAGTTTAGCAGGCAACTAAATATTGCACGTGGACTTATGATATCGTTTGCATTATCTCCAACACTTAGTTGAATAACTTAGTTGAAGCCTCCATGTAACAATGTTTTCTAACGTAGCGTTTAATCGAATCTAATCAATGAATTTCTCGTTGAGCTTGTTCTGAAGATAAGTATACATACAGACAGGTGACATATTTGATGGATTTTGACCGCCAACTGCTTGTAGTTATGCATGGGATTGACCGATTTACTTGGTTACGGGGAGGTTTAGATTTGAATTAAACCAACATTAAGATTGGAGATAAAAATAGTCAACTTAGGTCATACACAGCTTAAAACCATCAAGTTCCATAAATATACTTATAGGAGTTCGCTAGTTTCGCTTTTAAGTTAATAATATCATGTATACTAATGTTAGAAAAGGCAAAACGTGTAACCTAAAACTATATAGAGTAGTCAGTATAATGTACTTTAAAAGCTAATTTGAGTGAAGTGTTTTTGTTCGGAAGGAAAACTAACTTGCGAAAATTATAGGTTAAGATATAGGCTGTCGCAAAATTAGGTAACCCCAAAAAGGACGAGGGGTCCCGAAAGGTCGTTGTATACACAGCGGAATTTTGTTGGAAACTCTGCCAAAAAAAATAAAACAACTGAGTCCACTTTTTAAAAAAAAAATTACAATAGAGAAAATTAGTACAATAGAGAGAAGATTAGAGAACGCTTGATGGTGTAAGCACGTGTTGGTTACTGGGAGATACAGACACTCTGTGAACCTAAAGCTGACGCACCAAAATGCATTTCGCTCTTCTCAACAAAATTGCTAACATCTTATGTATTTCGGTTATGACAAGAAAAGGATCCTGAAAAAACGATGTTTCAGACCTTAGGTTTAAATTGAAGCAATCATTCTCACTCAACTTTACAAACGTAACCTTATCCGTTGTACAAGTTATTCAGAAATATACGCTTCGAATTTGCTCCCTACAAATTACAGGTATATTGGAAACTTATTTAAAAGCCCCTTGAAACACTCATTATGTCGCGTTTCACTCCCTCACTCGCAGCGGTCAGGTATAAAACAGCAGCGCTTTTACAAAAATTAGTGGCATCTTTATAATGATCCGACAAAGACAAAGGTTGCTAAGGGCATATGTGACGCGCCCGTCGGAAGCAAACTTTGTTCCTAAACACGTTCCAATATATGTGACTACCATTTCTACAGCAGGAAAAGATCATCTGCATACATTTTACAGAAAAAAGCGATGAGGAGATAGTAGTTGTCCTTAACTGTTCGACTTTTCAGTAGTGTGTGTACGTGTACTATCCAGTATTTATAGGACAGGCGAATGTCTACACGTAAGCTTCCATATTCGTACGGGAAATAACAAAAATACACATACATTCATCTAGCAATCACTCGTAAGTATCCAGAGACGAGGTAGACATTCACCTGTATGCACTCGATCATTTAATATTTCGTTAGAATCTAGTCTCTACTTGCTTCCGCGTGCGGCTCTTTTTTACTAAACTACGTCTAGTAGACTCGCATTCCCTGTACGCAGGTTCTTTAACGTAGCTTCACATTAAATTTACATCGGCAGCGTAGAAAATAATTTCCCGCGGAAGAATGAGATATACGGTAAAGTCTGACTGCACGTTCTTGCTATAGTGGCAGACGTACAACAGACACACTGACATGTTTTAACTCGTATTTGGTCCAGTACTTCAACTCATGTTGAGGAACGGCTGGCATTTGTAGCGGTAGACGAATCATGTTGATTTCGTCTTCTTTTTTGATTTTTTTCTCAACCGTACTGTTTATGGGTTTACAGTTGTTTGCCGTAGCTGGTTTTGAAGAAGGTTTTGTCTTTGAAACAAGTGCGGACTTCGGACGGACCTATAAAAAATGCAACAGAAAAATAGCTTTTTATCTACAAATGTTTAACTAGGCCAAATGTACCCAATGGACTATCTGCAAAGCCGGTCTTTCTATTTATATATGTTCAATATGGCGACAAAACATGATGCAAACGACATGGATAAGGTCCATACATTAGAAAAAATCAAAACTTTTCCACAGACTGCAGCGCTGTGAAACTTCATTGCCGTTATAAGCGCGGTGGAGAGACGCGTACAGCTGGTGATTTGCTGGCTATTACAGGCCACCAAGTTTACGTACCCATTCCGTCTCGATATACCCGTATAGAAAGTCGGATGAAGAACAAAAGTATCAATCATGCAGCATTCAATCTTGTTTTGCAGTTTTTCGTCTAATACTCCATAATGCCTGTAATTGACGTCTTTTACGAACAATAATCGGATTATTTGCTACAGGCATAAACACGTGCCTTCCTGTGACCATATGTACGTCTATTCGCATGCAGAAAGCCTCTCAACAAATAAGCAAGAAATAAATCAACCATGGTGTAAACTACCCTAACTAGTAAACAACCCCAATTTACCTGGAGTATATCAACGAGGCGAACATGGGCCTGTCTTGTGAGACCTGTAGCTGGCGTCTGTGTCTTTTCTGCTTTTGGCGTTGATTGTGGCTTCCGAGAAGCCCTGCAGCTCTTTAGCAACGATACGTTGTTACGCGTACCAGAGTTGAAAACACCGTTGTTTTTCACTAATGTGTCATTTTTATCTTTTTGCGCTCCTGTTACGGTTTGACCTGATCGATTTTGAGTGCGTTGGGTTTCATTGCGCTCCCTGATGAACGGAATTGTCCGCTGCAGACTATGTTTCGAAAAATCTTCACCGTTCGATTCCGACGCTAAGCGTAAATCCTGAGTCTGACCTGTTCTATGCACTACACCGCTATTCGCCACCGCATCTGGTAACGGTGGTTTGTGGTCGGTTTTTCTACGGATTGGCAACAGCGGGCCAGTTACAGAAAACGTTTTACTTGCTCTTGAAGGCTTGTTCTGGTTTTCTTGGACCTCTTGCAGTTGTTCATGTCGTTCTGGCTTTACTAGCTGTTTCTTATCCGGGGCAGTGGCGTTTGCTTGTCTCGAGCAGCGCATAGCCTTCCTAATTTGTTTTGTCCTCCGCTGAGCTGTCGGCATTTCCTTGTCGTCTCCACTAATGTCGCGCGTTTGTGAGAACAGCAATTTCATTCGTCGACAAGACTGAATTCTAGTGGCATTCAAGTCTTTTCCGTTAACACTAGTTGTTATCAATTCCGAGGTATCAACGGATTCTTCCTTTACTTTCGCTTTCCTCCATCCGACTTCGGCCCTTTTTCTGCTTTGGAGATCACGACGTTGGGGTACCAGAGACGACTTTTTACTCTAAATAAAAACAGAAATGTTTATGAAATTCAAGTTAATTAAAGATGAGCCAGAATAATGAGCTTTCAAAAGGTGACTCCGTTTACTTAGAGGCGCCTTTGTTTATGGTGAAGATAATGCTCCAACGTGTTCTGTGAAGGATGTGTGCAAGGGATGAGATATAGAGCTCACCGTAGATTCTTCGAGTCGAACTAGAACAACCCTTGCCTCGTTGCGCCCATTCAATTTTGAGTCGTTACGAAATTCACCCAAAAGATCCGCTTCCGCAAAGTCCTTTAAAACGACCTGCAAAGAGTAAGCGGATTAGGAAAAGCCGGCTAAGGCCACGTTTATTTTTTGCTTGTTCGTGAAAATGAAGAGATGTTATTTGCTACAAATGTATGCCGAAATAAATAAGCATCCTGCGTAGTTTATAAACAATTTGCGTACTATTACAATAGAATCAAAAGCGAATACAACAAAGCGAGAAAGCCAGCGCTCTGTCAACGAGTAATTGCGAGGATGTAGCAAATACGATAATTTTCTATTTTATGGAAGTCTTGATTTCTACAAAGAAATTTTGAAACACAAGGGAACAACAATTTACAGGTAATAGTTAGCTTGGCCAAGTAGAAATACCAATAATGTGCAAAGAGACAAAAAAACTTTTCCTATACCTTGTAGTGGTACGGTTCATGAACATTTTAAGACGTTCTATGTCATCCATGTACTTCATAAGCGACTTGTTTACCTGAGACGCTCCGCATGGGACACCATCTCCATTCAGTTGAATGTCGTTAGTTGAACTGGCTCTATGCTCATACCCAATCAAGGTGTAATGCTTGTCGAAATTTAAGCGCGATTTTTTAAGTTCCGGTGGTCGGATCGGTGACAGTACTTGTAAGCCACTTGCAGTGCACAAAGCCACTTCACTGCTTTGCCGCCGACGGTGTTTCAAAATAGCGCCTGTTGGCGTTGAAGAGGCCTTCGGTGGAAAATTTGGAATTTTACCAAACTTCGGCGGAGTACGCAACAAAGAGGCTGCTTGATTTTGTAGTTCCGCTCCTAAGTCAGCATTTAACGGACCGTTTCGTTTTGATGAGTACCATGTCAGTCTCGATGGATAGGAAAACAACAAATTGCAGGTGGTAACAGAAGCCAAGGGTGAAGTGGGTGTAATGGTACCTTTAGTATTATGTTGCATGCGTGCACCGACCAGGCTCCCGTTACGATATTTCGCCATTACTGTATAAAGTACCGCAAAGCAATTGATCTATGTTACGTTATGTATGATTATAGCCAGATTAAACGTATGCTTGAAATCTCCTCAAATATACCGCATTAAAACAATGACATCCGTTCAGGTGACTACACGTTCACACATACGACCTAATTAATTTTTAAAAATAAAATCCATATAAACTAGTAATCATGGAACGTGTTCATCAGTTCATCATACATAGAACTCTACAAACAAAGATAATTAAAAAAACCTATTGAAGCTATACGCAATCAGATTTGCACAAAGCCACCCCTTGGGTAGCAGGTATATGCGATACGCTTATTTATGGGCATGTATCGACGAAAAAAGTGATAACTTGAGTTTATTTCATATTTCAGCATAGAAAAATGAAAAAAACTATACGTAAACTTACAACTAAATTAAAGGTCAAACAGATTACACCACGCATAGCTAAATTCATAT
Organism: Varroa jacobsoni; assembly: GCF_002532875.2. Classification (NCBI taxonomy): domain Eukaryota; kingdom Metazoa; phylum Arthropoda; class Arachnida; order Mesostigmata; family Varroidae; genus Varroa; species Varroa jacobsoni. The sequence continues at coordinate 27,627 of NW_019213013.1, forward strand.
TTATGAAAGATTTTCAATAGCGGAAAAGAAGAAGTGCGCTGACGGAAACATGCAAAACGATCCGTTAGAGATTCGCGCAAGCAAGATTTAATTTATCAGCAAATTCCTCTTAATACAAGCTATATAATTAGTTAATGTCTTGTGTGATGAAGGCCAATCGGAAACGTCCCATTATTGCACGTACTATTATAAGCCACTGAAACTGCAATAAAACTTCGGACGATTATATGCACGTAATTCTATTCATGTATTGCGGCACAAAATCGGATCGGTTACAGTTAATGCAATTATCTATACAAATACGTTCAAAATTTGGGAGGACCCATTAGATAAGGTGGTGATCACGCGACTTACGCCTATAATTCCAAAAAATTATTTTAATTTTCTGACATTTAATTACATGTATATAGAGTACGACGTCGGTTTTACATACGCTGACTGAAGATGCTTTTTTAAGTTGATTGATATAAATGCTTTTTTGCAATGGCATACCCAGTACGCAATATCAGCTAGAATTTGTTTAGATATGTACTTCTTATATTGTTGCATTTGATATTTATCCGGGTAATAATTCAGCAAAAACTATAAAAAGCGTTTATTGAAGCAGAAAGATATGAACACTTGCCTTTAGACATGATGTGTTGAAATCACTAAAGCGTCTTAAATTCGACAAGTGCCTGTATCTATCACCGTGGACATCACGAAATCGTCTAATTTGAGCCCGAATAAAAATAATTTTCTTCACTGCTTTCTACAAACAAACGATTCTTCTATCCCAATATAAGCCATTAACACAGAACATAGTGTTATTGATGATTGTAGTGATCATACTCGAAGTTTTAACAAAACTGGTAACCGTAGCTACAAAATTTTGTAACTGCGATAAAGTATTAGTACATTCGATACTGAACAAATTAAAATAATTCAATTGTATACTATTACCTTTGCCATTTCGAACCTCCTCTGCCGCACACAAATAATGCCGGTAAATATCAAACACGTATGCATCTGGTTTTATGGCCTCATGACTCGTTCAATCTATTATTCATATTAACTGACCAAATCATCCAAGCTTTGAAACTCAAACATGACGTCAATAACCACACAAGTACGATCTACTGCATCTCTAGAGTGATACAATTACAGTACCGGCACAAAATATCCCTGAGTAGTAATCTATAACGCATTTGGTCACCACGTAAAATCTCACCATGACATCATATATCGACTGTCATTATAGACTTTTCGTACTATCACATGAGCATTGGGGACTGTGATCACAGTGGACGGTTGTCGTACCTTGAAGCAATTTTAATATAATAAGTATTACTATTATAATAGAGAAAGTCAAATATAATACTAGCCCTTATCATGCTTGTTGTATTGCTAGCTTCTTAAGTAAACTAATTTTACAATTAGGTTTCATCGGCTTCTACGAACCACTATTAATCATCAACTTACTAACTCCATGGACTCCTTACAAGCCGTTTCCTTGCACTTGAACTAATAGTACTTCTCCAATTTTCCTATTCGGGCTAAGAATAGTAACATGGTTGCAGTTTCGTAGAAAGCGTTAGCGAAATTGCTACAACACACAGGCAGACGTCTTTACATCAACAAACAAACTATTTCACAGGATTTAAATCTCTCGAAATGAGTTCTTTCGTCCTTACTTCGCAGAGTCTCTCACACACCGTCATCGCATCGTTGGTCGGCGCTCTTTTTGTCAGTGTTCGAGTTCCGGCAATGGCAGTAGCGATATTATTGTATTAGTATACTGTAGCGTCCACTTTCGAGGCGATTGCCGGAACCAGACCAAGAATGAACGACTACCTACCAATGGCGTTTAATATTGTCGGGTAGAACAGACAAGTTAATTTTGGTTTACCGCAGTCATCTCAGAAAAGCATCTACCGTAAAAGCGCCATACAGTTGATACGGCAGTCGTTACCACCGCATTGGGATTCACTTGCGCATCACACACATCAAGCAGCAGCTGACGATCAAGTAATAAGCGATGCGTCAATCTGTCAGCTTTTTTTTTCTGTTGACGTTGCTAGTAGCTGCCGTTGCTGCTGCAGCAGCTATTAAACAAGTTCTCAACAGCAGCACAGCATCAGATTCAAACCGTTTTTACTTTTGCTCTATCGTTAATTAATCTCAAAACATATTCATCTTAAATCCCCTCACTAATGGAACTTACCCATTCACATTCTATGTCTTTGCGCTATGTCTGTCAATTTGGTCAAAACAACCCCATCCAACATTTTGCTGTCGAAAGAACAAAGTTGTTAAAGAATTTTGGGCGTGGAAGAGCAACCCAATACACTTGAAGAGAGAAAATCTTTGCCGCTAACTTTTAACGTTGCCGTTTGCCTGCTCAAATGACCACCGTTACGGTTAACGGGTGGCTCGCTTCTTCAGTAGGTTTGTTCTCTCAATGCGAGTGGGCACATTACGCTACAGATCTATGGTAGAAGAGAGCCAGGCCGCAACGAAGCGTCTGACGTTACCTACTGCTCTTGGCTCTCCACATATCACAAATAACTGACGGCCACAAGCAAAATATAACGACAATAGAAACGCTGTGCCAGGGGCACTGCAGAGTTCAATGTCCAATGGTCAAAACGACAAACGGGTAGACAGCGTCCTGCTTCAGCAACGACTAGCGACTTCCGACAATAAAGAGGAGTGTTCCGTCAATTTAGCGAGACGTTCACTATATCTGTAATATAGAAACTTCGTCCTTGAGATAGTGCGAGGTAGCATGTTTTCCATGTGTGTAGCTACAGGAAAGCAAACCTCTTGCGTAACTACAGCAAAATAAAACAGCTTATCGACTCCTTCTGTCAATTTAGATCTGCATTCTATGGACGTTGGCTATCGGACGTAGTCGTATAATGCTTAGCATATGATGGCTGCTACCGAATATGGTATGGAGAAACTATCTGTGGCATTGGGAATAGTCATTTTGAAGTGCTTCTTCTGTCTGTAAAAATAGGCACAAATTAGTTGTTTTTTGAAAAGTTCGGTGAAACGTTTCGATGATTAAAGAAAATGGCCTACGGAAACACCAAGCGAATCCGCATAGATATGTTAAAATGTATTTATTTGAAAACTTCGTATTTAGTTGCGTTCAGGTGAGCGCGCTAACTAAGCCGACATGTACGATTGCAGTAGAAGACGCTCCCGACATCAACTGAATCCAGCAGGATAAGTTCCTCAGTTCAAGTTGTTTCGTTTGAAGCTATGACGGAATAAAGATAGGGCTGAGGTCTGCAGGATATTGTCGGGCCGTTTACAAACATTTACGTCATTCAAGGAAAATCAACACTTAGCCTTAAGCGCCTGCATTTTGGCCTAAGGATAAGAGTTTAGTACGTTAGAGTCATTTCAAAATAGACGAATAATATAGCAATAAAGTCTGGTGTGCACAATGCGTTGGACTTTAAGCTTTTAGCGATGGGCCAACGACACAAGGCAGCACGATGTGTAGCGATTGCCAGAAATCCCAGGTGCCTACGTCTAATGATCACTTGCATTGAAGTAAAATGGCTTTTCATTAACGCCATTTCTAGATAACGACTGGTATGAAAAAAAACACGCAAAGATTTGATTTGGGCGTTGCACAGTGAGCTAGAAATTTTCACATCATCCAAGGTACGCTGTTGTCAAAGGTCGTTTATCAGTAACCCTCCTCTGTAAACGTAACGTAATTTGTCAACATCGTGTAGATACGCGCTTATGCGGGAGCACTGTTACAGTAGAAAATAATTTGGGGGGCGGGGGAGGAAGAAGTTGATAAAAAAAATTAATGCAATTTGATTAAGGCATTTATTATGTAATAGGTAGTCTGCTGAAAGAGACCAGCTGTTATTCTGTCACTTTGAAGCTCGAATGGCTTCGCTGTAAACAAACACTTCTATTTTTCTATAATACCATATTGCTTTGGCTGTGAGTAGCGTACTTGCCCTTTTTGTTAGAGAAAGTGGAAGTCGATTTTTCTCTTGAAGTTTCGCTTCGTTTAAAATAAACTTATTCGTTTAGCATTTGAACAATGGATATCGATTATTATTATAGTAAATTCTATTGATAGATGCTGCTTTTATCATGTTCATATCTGATATCTTATGCACCACGTTTCGAGATGTTTAAGTGTATAGTTAACACAAAATGCCTGTCATAGGCCGATATGGCGTTATGAGGCTAGTTAGAGGGTTTGCAAAATTGGCGCTTTTTAGGTTTCGATTGTAATCGGTGTAATCGATTTGAAGCTCTTTACGGAGTTTTGTGTATAATAATAATTTTTATAGATATGCAAGCTTCATTGAAATTTGAATACGCACTTCAGTTCAGTCAGCCAATCAGAGGAGCCTATCATAACATGATAATTGTCATTTCGTGACAATAATTCTGCATAATACGCATAGCAAGTCATTGTGCTTACTTGCTTGTTGAATCTGGTTGAATTTGGAAGAACGACTTATCGATACAGCAGCTCAATGTTTCCGGAACTTGTACGGTTGTCTTGAGGTGCTGAGGATAGTGATACCCTATTAACATTAGTCTAATAGTTATCTAGAGAAGCAGTGGCATGCTGTTCATTGATAATTTTTTCTCGCGGTAGTTTTTCCTGTATATTTCTTATGCCACTGTAAACCTTCGAGGACCATGTCGGTCATCTCTGATCCTGCGAAATGTTTCAAGGCTAAGCGCTCAGAGAACATTCCAGCTTTTTCCCCACCAAAAATTGTGTTCTTTGCATGGGTTTGAATTTAAATTAACTTTGCTTTCCAGAATACGAAGCAGGTGGGTGGATAGATCCGAGCAAACATTTTTCGGGGTCGCAACATCTAGATGTTCTCAGGCAAAGAATTTACGACTAATATTATACCAGCTAAATCAAACGATCATTCAGAGTCGTTTTCATTTTGATTATATTTTTTTATGCAATAAGTAAGTAGCTATTACTAATTAGTTTATTAATCATAGCAATTTATAAGAGTAAGTTGCTCTTCAGACGTCGCTGCCTATATCTCAAGCTCATTTTCCGTACGGTTGGCAACAATCTCCGAATAGAAATTTCGTGCACTCGAATCGACTGTTTCGCGTTGAGAACGACAGTTGTTCGAAATTACTGACTGCACGTTAAGAGAACACGTCGAGTACTATGTCGAATATTTTCGTTTTCGCGCCGCAGAATTTACTGCCATTTATTTTTTGTCTGAACAGAAGTATATTACATATCGCAAAAAAGAATGATTCGCCTGTCCATTATAGCCGCCCTCGAGCCGAATGTTAGCACGGATTAGCATTGCATAAATATAATAACTAATAGCCAGATTTTACGATCAACTACCGTTGCCTTCCATTGAGCCCTCATGATCATTTTACCGTCGTTTTCACGACTCTAAGCTGTCGTCTTCTCAATTTGAATTTGGGCGCGACGCGACTCGCGGTCTTCATCCGGTTTCGAATTAGCTGACGAAGCTTCTGCGGCAGATAGCTGCTAGCTAAAGTACTGGTGCTGTGAGTAGTGCCTTGAAGGAGGCTGCCGCTCCGTGCGTCGTCCATAGTTTGTTGTTCGGTCGCTATATTTGTGCTGCTACCTATTCTGTCCACCGCTGCTAGCAACAAGACAATAGCAATCTTCTAATTTGCATCAGCATTTTATCAAAGGTTAGTAGACTACGTCAGCTGCAGTGGCATTCAGTCTTTGACGATCTGGAAGGCTGGCGTAGTGTGCGTGGACAATTTTGCGCTCCTTGTGATATCCTAATTATCGAACGTCGTTTGGTCAGCGGGCTCGTTGGCCAGTGTGTCAACGCGGATCAATTGTCCGATAGGAGTCGAAAGAAGATCTTGTAAAAAATGGCTCTTGCTGTTAAGTTCGATTACGCAAGATTCCACCAAATTTCTTGATAAAATTGATGAGTGCAACAACTGATACCATGATCAGTAGCAGTTCAGCAGCAGAACCCACTCCTGTGGCTATATTAGTGTTTCTCTCGAAAGAGCACTGGTTGGTGTTTCGTGAGTCCAGCCAGCCACAGTTAGCGTGTGGCGTTAGTATCGGACCGGGCCGTGGTGACTAGTGCTGTCCAATGACAGCGGGACCGTTTTATCGCTCAAAAGGGCCTCCCTGTGTGTGTATGTATGTGTATGTGTGTTATTTAAGGGAGGAAAGTGGTTCGGCACGAGTCTCGGGCCCGTCTTCTGTTTTAAACGAACACGTCGGAAACCAGATGCGAAGCGGCCGTGCTTGGAACATGCTGCGGTTTGCTATTTTGGCGGTCGAACAACACCAACAACGATGATGACGACATCGAGACTCGTGTCGCCCATTAGTTCGAGATTAAACCATCGAGTCTAGCCGATATTAATAGACTGTGGTCAACGGCGCACGTAGCGTTTGCAGGAAAAAGCGGTAGTTCACATAAACCATCTCGACCTGATAGTAGTAGACAGTGGAGTGGCAGAAAGAGTTGAACTGTTTTCCTCTGTTAAACAAATATCGTTGTACCAGTTGAGCCAGTCAGATCTGAGCACTGTTGTCTCTAATGATGTAACTGAACCAACTGCATGCGCGGAGCTGTCATATCGGTAATGATATGAAGCGCTGATTAATAACTACCTCATCTTCCTGCGTACACGAAAGACAAGGAGAGAGGTATCTATGAAAGAGACCGAATGTATGTATACGGCATCTTTTTGTAGAGTGGGTATTCAATCTGTGGTCACTGTGCAATATCGGTTGGTCGGTTAAAATACTTGTTTTTCTGTTGTTATGATTGTATTATCAAGATTTTATTATTATTGATGTTGTCGCTATAATTATTATCTGAATTAAATGAAAATCGATGGTAGGTCCCGCAAGAATGATTTGCCGTGGGTTACAGCTGCCAGTGAAAAGCACACATGACTGTGAACTTTTTGACGATAGATGATCTGCACCTATCTGCAAAACTGCGATATTAACGCGAGGTAGAATTTGCGCGGGGCACTGCGTTCCTAGCGGTGCATGACATTCGAGGGCGTCTCCAAAGTAAAACGACTGATTTATTGCGCACTGAAAAACTGGTCCATCGTCATTGTTGCGGTGATTCGCCAAGCGGGTGACTATGTTTCAGAGGAAGGCGTTTTTTATGATACATATATATACACACATTATATATAGAGGGAGCAGATTTGAAGAAAGAATATATGAACACCGAAAAAGGTGCCCTGAAGACCTCACACAAACACGACAAGGTAACTCTTGGCGCCATTTCTACTTCTCTCGCAATTTTGTCTTATCTATGCAAACCGTCATTACGGGTTACTCCCACGCTCTTACATTGATAAACTCAATCGCAGTACCGTTATCAGTCGCTCAGCTTCTAGCAGTTGATATCGCATCGTATCTGCTACAAGATTAAAATGGTTAGAAATAGACGAGGATTATCATCGATATTGGGGAGGCTAACGGGAAATTTGATGCACGAGTCCGTGGTGTTGTGAGCAGAGTCGTACGAGATGCAGAATCAAATATCCTATTATATAGGAGGAGAAAGACGTCAGCTGTGTTGTTCGATATATGGTAGACCCAAATTAAATATACGGCACGGTGACTTCGGGCGGTTCATGTAAGTAGTTCATTTAATGGGCACTTGACTTGCTGTTCGTCCGTGCCAACATCGACGCGCAGTAATGTTCGATGCGACGCAATTTACTATGTGTTGGACAGTGATATTTAGTTTTAATGCAAGGGTTCTGTTATACGAGACGTGCTGAGCCTACTTCAATATGTTGTTCCATAGTACACAATGGTCATTGGATTGTAATTGTTATTTTAATAACAGTAATAATTATTACTTGCAAATTGTAGAATTTATTTCATTTGTTCTTCGTACGATGTAAGGTGTGCATTTGCTAGTCTTTTATATATCATCTTCAGAAAATGAAATTCACTTTTTACACGGACAATGGTCTCTTTCGTTTAGAGCACATCGATGGCAGAAATGTTATCGTTGTGAGTTGGTTACCTTTTTTTTAAAGTCACTTACGAAATTGGTACAGCTATGCTTTTAGTCATAGTTGTTTGAAAAAAAAAAAGTAAATTAGAAGCTCGCGTGCCATACAGTTTTTGTATTGGATGTTATAATTCTGTCTACCAATCTCATACAGAATAGGTCTAGCTAATCGAAGCGAAAAACACAGGTTTTCACGATGAAGTCCCTATGAGCATAGTTTTATTATTTTGTTGATTGACCATATCAAGAGTTGTAACGGAACTTTCGACAAAATGCAAGTGACGACGAAACGAAATAGTGGAGGACTTTCCGTTGATGCTATTTACTAATGCATTTAACAATTCGATGACTGGTACAACGTATTACTACTGTGTAAACTTTGTGTCTCGAAGGGTAGATATTTAGGAGGGTTTTCACTTATTCCTCGTGACCACGACATTTCTATAATTTCGTTGGAATAGATGCCGTTTCGGAAAACGTAAACATTTGAAGCAGGTAAACCTCGTATCGTCCACTGATCTGATCTGATGACGATGAAGCTTCCTGTTGGAAATACATATAGAGAACAGAAACCACACATGTGCGTCCATAATGTATGTAGGCAAAACAAGTCTGACCCTTGCGACTTCATGCTGGTAACGTCAGATAGCAATAGAAGATCAACTCAGTACTTAGGCGGAAATAAAATGCACCCGAGAACCATATATATATGTTAAAAAATAGTTGAGCTGCTCGTTCTATGCGTATACTTCTAAGGAAATTGGATTGGAGTTCGGGCTAGCTATTACACAGGCAATCCGGAAAGTTCTGCGTGATTTTGATGATGATTTGTGAATCTTGCGTTGGATCAACAAGTTCCTAACAACGCAACTGTAGCTTTATTCCATAATTACCATAATCGATAGCTTAATATTTAAATGCTTAGCGGCACGCGTCCATAGGCACCAGCATGAAAGTAAACACGAGACGAATAAATACGCCTGAAGAAGGAAAGGTTACAATGATGATTCTCCAGTCTTGCGATGAGGCTAGCCAATTTTGATAATGATCTTCGCCATGCAAACGTATTTGCCCGTTCCTCTAAACGAAAAAACAAAAAACAATTGTTAAAAAAAAGCTACGGCCAGCTGAACTTTGTTGCGGAATTCTAACAGCGTGACATTTGCGGCACGATTTTTGCCCCAATAACATGAATCTATGTATATATAAGCTATGTCATGCGAATTATCTTGGTTGCGCTACTTTGGGGTCTTCGAACCGACACAGAGTGGTATTCTGAGATAAATGCGGATGTTCATCAAAACGACAATGGACCAAGCTGAGCCAATCAAGCTCAAGAACGAAGTTTTTGCTTGTCATGTAAGCACGGCTTGATTGAAAAATGACCCTATTAGTTTCAATAGATTTTTTGTACGTTGTTTTGCACTGTAACTTTTCATCACACTAATTGCAATGAACGGCAACATAACGAAAAATGTGTTGAAAAAACACACAATATTGTTTTGTTTGGAAATCCCACATAGTTGTTATGAAGAGAGTATACGCAACAGAAGAAAGCAGCAAATTTGTTAAATACATTGGCATTAGCATTCAATCGTTGTTAGAATCGAATTCTTCAGACTACAACACAATTTTTATTTTATGAAAAACTATGCTGTAGTCTGAAAACTGTTTTTTCTGTCCATTTTTGAACTCTTAATCATCTATCTGTTCTCCATTCTCTGAACTTGTATTTTCAGAGCATGTATTATGGATTCGCCAGGCAGACACCACGACAAAGGCCATCGGCCGTATCACAACGTAAGTCCATTTGAAAATAAAATGCAAACCTAAAATCCACTTGCTTCGTATAGGTGAAAGATATTCAAAATTACCAATTTTCGATGAAGTATGATATGTAAAAATCTAGCAATCTTTTTGATCGCAAGGGTAATAGAAAATAATACACAAGAAGAAAAATAACAGAAGCGCGTGTGAACTCCAACCAATGGCAAAGATTATAATTCGGCTTAAAAGTAAAAAACTTATACGTATTTAGCTCATGAATCCCGCTCCGACATTTTGAGCCATACCTTTGGCACGGTCCAAAACACACTATCAAAAGAAGAGCACAGTATCCGATCTTTCGCTCTCATCATACTATTGGTAGCTTCAATGTGGAATATTGCTTCTTAGTATAATGTAGATATTCCCTGACATTTCACTTAGTGAGCTTTATTGTTTCATGTTGTTTGGCTGTTGCTAGCTGTTATTGTCAATAATGGTGTGTACGAATTTTTTCAGAGTCCACGTGGTCTCCAATCAATGAGAACACCTGAAAGAGGGCCGCGCATTGGGTTGCAAGGCACCGGTTCTCAGAACTCGTACGACATTTTTGGGCTTCATGGGGGCGGATCCCGACCTGTTTCAGGGCCCTATTCGCCCCATACGCGGCATCAACCATCACAGGGACCGCATGGTTCAATCGGACCGGTGGACCATAGCCCGGGTCCAAGCAAAAGGTCAATTCGGCCTCCACCTCAGCGCGATAGTTTTCGTGATCACCAACACCGCACTCGAGATGAGACTGACGCCCTCCTTAACGAACATCGGATTGTGAATCTCGATCGACCCTCGCCAATGTTTCCCAATGCCAAATGGTTTTGCAGGCTGTGCCATCAGCACTTCAATCAGGTCAATACGGGAGTGGAGCACACTTCAACCAGCGTCCATAAGAAGAAAAAAGCCGCTCTGGATCTTCGCAAAGTCGTCTTGGCTCTCCCGCGCAAACCTGAACCCCGGCACGCGACTGCTCTTGATACGGAACTTCGACGGGTTTTCGGCAAATATAGAATGACGGCAGAGAACCTGGACAAGCGAAGAGAGCTAGTTGCCGAGCTTGATAAGTACTTAACAGAAAGCATGCAAAACTCGCGATTACAGAATATCGTCGACAAACGGTGGCTAAAACTCAAACTGAATCTGCAAGGCAGCTCACTGAATGGTATGGGCTTAGCAACGTCGGACGTGAATGTTGATCTCCACTTACCCAAGGCGGCACCTACAGATGTTCAAGCAAAAGTGTTTTTCGAAATCCTACATTTACTTGAGCGATGGTCGAGCTTGCAGAAGGTGGAACCACACTTTAATCAAAAAGTACCTAAGATTAAGGGTGTACATTGCGCCACAAACTTGGCTCTCGAACTAGGTTTGGGAGGAACGCCGGCTCTAAAAACTAATCGGCTTCTTTCCGATTACGCGTCGTTAGATGAGCGAGTCCTACCGTTGGCAGTGTGCCTGCGATATTGGGCAAGCAAATGTCGGCTCGACGATCCCATGTTTGGAACATTGCCTCCACACTCATTCCCGATTATGACGATCTATTACTTACAGCAGTGTTCCCCACCGGTTCTACCCTGTATACACGACGCACTTGTAACAGCATCCGCAGCAGCAGCGGCCGTCTCAAAGGCTGCAACAGCGGCTGCTGTTACAGCCAACAACAACAACAGCAGCAGCAGCAACAGCAACAGCAATAACAACAGCAGCAGTAACAGCAATAGCAACAACATGTCTTCCACCACAAGCACACAAAATCCCGTTCCGATACCTAGCGTTCCCGTGTTCACCGAAGCCGATGGTAGCGGGGGCGTCTCGAGCGATCAGGGCGAAGAGGACGAAAACGACTATGTAACGCCTACGAAATTAGCCGATTGGAAATCGGAGAACACTGCCAGTTTAGCCGAATTATGGGTCGGCATGCTTCGCTTCTATTCGGCAGAATTCAAAATGAGAAAAGTGTGCGTTTCGCTTCTTACCCGAAAGAAAGTTCTGCTTACAGCGCGACGCTGGCCCTCGCGCTATATTGGCATCGAGGACCCGTTTTGTAGAAAGAAGTCGTTATCGCGCAGCATGATCAACGACCAGATTATGACGTACTTCCTTATGTGCCTTCGCTCATCCGCCCTATACTTTAAGTAAGTACCTGGTATAGCTGATCTACGTTCGTTTATATTTCTAAACAAGTGGTACCCATATACAGTACAGGCAGTCATCGGCGAAACTGGCTTTGCCGTGACAGGGCGAAGTTTTTTGTTATTGTACCAGTGCATCTAAGTCAAGGGAATCATTCTTCCGCGTTACAGTGTTCCTCGAACAAGCAGTCTGGCAACTGTTTACGACCCCGTGTCGACGTTGAATATTGGAATAGTTGAGGACCCCGACGGTGATGACATTGAGGATGGTCTCGCAGCTGACGAGGTTCGTACTGGGAGAGACGGAGCGATGTAACAACCCGTGTATATACTTGTTATATCCCTTTATAGTGCAGCTCATTGACCCAGAGCTTATATAAGCAAAATGCTTTGGACACATTAGTGATACTATTGTGTTTTAGGAGGCTGACGAAGATGATGATGACCAAGAAAAGGACAACGCAGGGCAGGAGTCAGCAGCCTCTACCAGCGGGTCCGGTGCCGCGACTGTCGATGTTGAAGATAAGGATAGCAAAGAGGGGGCTCCTCTCGAGAACCTCGCCGGCTGGGACCAACAACTACCACAGTCCATTATCGAAAGCATCGCTAACTGCGATCGTCTGAATTATTGTATGGAGAGCGTTAACACTCTCACTGGCGGCATGGTAAGCCAGCACAACAGTGCAGTATCAACAAGCAAGTGATCTAGCAGGTGAATTGTCGCAGAAATTATCACACGAAAAAACTGCTTCCAACAAACACGTTGTTAAAAGACTAACAAAATAAGAATTGTTTGACGCATGACTCAATTCGTTACCAACCATATGATAAACAATTCTCGGTTAAACAGTTCCAGTCGTTCATTTTCTCTTCTCGTCAACATTAGGCATTGTGAGCGCTTTTGAATGAATAGGCGGTAGGTCAATTTCGCATAGAGAAAAATAGATGTTATCGTTAGTTTGTTTAGTAAATGTGTATCGTGCCTAATAAGATATCCTATGTATATACGTGTTTCTATTTTGTTCGATTTTTAGACGTTACCCAAAGCTTGTATAGTATGTCGACAACCTGGCCATCGTGGCGACACATGCACGGAAACACAATTGCCCCGTCCAATGAACGCCTCACCAAAGGCATTCGAGGACGCCGATGGCTTACACACGGCTTTGTGCAAATATATACATGTAAATTTCCGGCCGGCGGTATCCGAACTCGAGCTTGAGAAACGGGTTGAAACGGTGAAAGCGATCGAAGAGTTTATCCAGAAAACCATACCTGAATCCTATTTAACGTTATTTGGCTCTTCGCGAAACGGTTTTTCGCTCGAGAAAGCTGATCTCGATATCTGTCTAAAGTATCGCGGTAAGGAAGGTATTGACGAACAAATGGACGTAAGAGATATCATATTTCGGGTTGCTACGATTTTGGACAATCATCCACAAATCAGCGATGTGCAACCAATCGCATCGGCGAAGGTGCCGATAGTCAAATTTCATCACGACGCTTTTGGCGTCGATGGCGACATCTCTCTGTACAATGTACTGGCCGAACATAACACTGCCATGCTGCATGCTTATAGCTGCATCGATGAACGGGTAGTACCGTTAGGAGCGGCCTTGAAGCAGTTGGTTAAGCTGTGTGACATGGGAGACGCGTCACGAGGCAGCTTGAGCAGTTATGCCTATGTCATCATGTTGATTCATTATCTCCAGCAAGAGGGCATTGTGCCCGTGTTGCAGAAACTCCCACCAATCGGCCACCCAAAGGGTAAACCGCTTCCGACTCGAATGGTCGATGGGTGGAATGCGTACTATTTTGACGACATGGAACGACTCGATGAGGTTTGGCCTTCACGCGGCCAGAACAAGAAGGCAATTGGACAGCTCTGGTTGGGCCTGATAGATTACTACTCGACTAAGTTCAAATTTGATTTAAACGTTGTCTGCATCCGTCAGATGGAGCCACTAAGTCGACTGGAAAAAATGTGGACGAGTAAAGAAATTAACATTGAGGATCCTTTTGAGCTTGATCATAATCTCGGAACCGGCGTCTCTAGCAAAAGTAAGTGTTAAAATTAAGAAATTTGTACTTAAATCAGCTATGGTCATGATGTAACGACATAGTACCGACAATTTATGCAAATGGCTGTTGATTACAGCGCCGAAAGAATGAGCAAAATATATTTGTTTCTGTTTTTGTATTTACGTACGGTAGCGTGCGGTTTTTATGACACTGTACACTGATATGTTATATTTGAAACAAACCAAATAATACTGATAGCATGTCATTTTTCTTGTTAATAAAATACGCCAGTTCTTTTGTGAATCTCACCAGAATTTTGTATACGTGGAACCGACACATTGCTTATAAAGTTGTATTGGTATATCTGAAATTGGTTGACTGTCGTTAGTGTCCAAATATATCCAGTCAGCATTGATTACATCGCGCAACTGGTTCCTCACTTCACCCGGTCGGCCACTTTCGACGACTGAAGGAGATCTTGTGGATCTTTATCGTCACTTCATGAATCCCCGTGAGCTGACAGTTGGTAGACCTCCAAAAGATCGCGGTTGCAAACGTTGCGGCAAGATCGGTCACTGGATTAAGGATTGCCCAATTAAAGCCAATGGCGAATCAAATGGTGAGTTTTCGTGTGACTATAATAGGTTCGAGGTTTGTTATCTTATTCGAAGGGACGAGATGAGCACCTTATTTATTTCTGCGTTTAACGAGAATCCGAAAGAAAAGTAAGGAATTAGAGTAAAGCAAGGCGTTAAAAACCAAAAAGAAAATATTGTTTGTATTGATCTAAAGAAGAAACACAAGGTAAGCTCAGTGAGACCTATTCCTTGTTAGACACATAATGGAAGCAAATCTTTGATATTAGAGCCAAAAAGACAGTTTTATAATTTTCTCTACATAAAAAAAATGACTGGGAACGCCAATGAAGAAAACAAATAGATTTTGGCGAACAGCGGATCCTTTCGCAAAGGTCATCTCCAGTGAACACAACGACAGATGGCAGGGTGGACCCCTTCAAAGTGATCAGATGATCAAAGTAAGGAAGTGTAATTTTATAAAAGAAATGTTGGGCTTCTACTAGACGTTGATTGTGCGTCATTTGGTTTTCAGGCGAAAGAAGACCAGACCGGCGGATGTGTCATCACTGCGGCGAGATCGGCCATCTCATTAAAGACTGCGGAAAGCGGTTGCAGCAAATCCGCCAACAGCGAAACGCCATCCTCCCGCCGCTATCGATGCGAAATCAACACGACATGCCAAGATATAGCGTCCCTCGCAGCGTCGATATCCGTAATGAGGAGAGGCACATGCACAGGGAAAGTGGATCACCTGAGAGGTTAGCACCTGGCCGCCGCCATCATTATCACCAGCAGCAGGCGCCGCCAACGCCGTACGCACACGATAGTGCCATTACAGCAGTCGCAGCAGCAGCTGGAGTTACCAGGATATCACCACGGTGTCTGACGACGACCACCACGGTCGATGGACAAGGATTCGACACAGTAAGTGCGGGAACAAGTGGGGCCGCAGGATCTTCTACCCAGGGCAACAGGAAACCGAACAGGAAAGGGGACCAACGCGAAGGTGGCAACAACCCAAACAGCGGCAACAATGCCAATTTCGACAACGACAAAGATACTAACTCAGCCACCATCTTGAACAAGAAGAACAATAGAAAGAAAAATGCCAGCAAAAAACGCAGAACACGCAGCTTGAGCAATGGCGGTGATGATTATGATGATGATCATGATGGTTGCGTTGTTGCCGAATACCATTATGTTAACGATGAGAGTCTAGTGACCGCCGAGAAGGCGATCGCCACATGCGTGGGTCAAACATGTGACAGGGATCGTTCGGCTGAGGAAGATAGTAAAACCAAACAAAATTCAAGGTTGTCATCTGGTAAACTTGAAATATTAGAATGTGTTTATGAGCGTGATGTTCTTGTTGATAATGGTAACAACAGCTCTGAGGAAGTATTGCGGGTAACAGGTTCTGATGTGGCGCAAAGAGAACAGCAAAATGGGGAAGCGCTAGGGCATACTAAAAAAACAGGGAATGCAAAAATCAATAAAAAGCGTAATAAGAAGGGATCAGAAGCTATAGTAAATTCTGAAGCTGCCGGCTCTGATAGGAATTCGGGAAAGGCTTCAGGTACAGTAGCCAGTGAGGGCGCCCAGAGACCAAAGAAAGTGAAGCTTTCATCGTTCAAAGAGCATTCGAAATCTAAGCAAGCACGTAATCGAAAAGCCAAACAGAAGATCGCTTTACAGAAAGCTGCAAAGAACGCAGCTGACAGCAATGATAATCATGGCTCTGGTGCCCCTAAAACATTTTTAGGAAAATATGCCTCTGATGGGTGAATGAAGTGATCGGAATATCCAAGTTAACAGTTTTAAGTTTTAAAGGGAAGTTATCTCAGATACACAGTCGCGAACGGCAAGCCAAATATGAATGGGTCTACGGTAGGAGTTTTAGTTCGTTATGACATCGAGCCGCAGCCTGCTAAGTGGGGGCTATTTTCAGGGATCCGGAGGAGGCAGAGCCATTGTGGAAGGTTTGCTGGAACCAAGTACACAGCACCTGCCACGGACGCGAGTACGCGCTAAAGACAAGCGACACCTCCCGGAAGACTATTGTCATTCCAACCGTCAATTTATTAGAGATGACACATTTGATGAATGCGACTCGGCGCTTGCCACTACTTGCGCAGCCAACAGCGGGTCGCCGCCTCTCAAAGCAGCAAAGAAGTAAACGGCCGTTTTGTTTTGAAATTTCGATGTCTTAACGGGTAGAAAACCAGCGTAGGAAATTCGGAAAGGGCATAAAATATGAAAATAGTTAATGTAGAGAACCCGATTGGTGGATTGTGGACCAACTGACTCGCTCTGTGCGATGCTCCACATTGGCAGACCGTCACTAAACTTGACACACACACCCACAATATA